>NC_012879.2:10633636-10933636 GCF_000003195.3 Sorghum bicolor | reverse complement strand
CGCTAAGAGGGAACACACTTGTGATTCAAGGATGGCACTTGCTTGGGACTATGTTGGGAGGATCCTGTTAGTTTGTCACTGTCTGAGATGGTCTCATGAGGGTATCGGCTGATGCCACTTTTGTGCCCATCTTTTGTACATTGTCTCCAGAAGCTATGACACTGATGAATGTGAAGTTGGTTTGTGCATTGGCCATCTTGGTTGCTCTACATTCATATGGAGCTTCTAGACACTGAAAAGTAACTATTCTAAGTGCCTGCAACCAAATAATGACAAGTACATGTAGAACCAAGTTATTTGTACCAAGTCACTATGTGTTTTGTGATTTCCTTCCAGGTGGAACCAATTATTGATAAAGTATGTTCATGTTATGCTCATCTTCCTTGAAATCGAGGCCTATTGATGGTGTTTTGATGGGGTAAAAGCATGGTTTAATTACTGTCAACAAGATCCCCCAAGCTTAACCTTTGCTTGTCCCGAGCAAACAATTAAACTTGGCCTCAGTTGGATCAGGTATGGTCACTAAGTTAACATCTCAATAGCACTAAGTGCACAACAAAGTTCTTCTCCTTGAAATGAAAAAATTAGCAATAGAAACACACCCATATTACCTTAGTCCTCTATGGGGCTTATAGCTTTCACTTAGTCTTAAGTGGTCGAGAGATAGAATAGTTTGACTAGAGCGCTAACTTTCTTATTCCTGGCAAGTTTCATACCAGAGGATTTGCAATGTTTTTTAGAAGAAAACTTAATGTTCCTCATATGGTTCTCTCAAGTTGCTCAAATGGTGTATGATTCCTCACCGAGGAATATAGTAAGAATTGCATTCTCTATGTCATCCTACATCTAAAAAGGCTTATGTGGAGCTCAAGGTAGGAAACAAGGAGATAACATACTTACATTGCATATGTTGCGAAGTCAAACCTTAGATCCTTGAAGAGGAGTGTCATGCCCTAGATCAAGATTGTGCAAGTGTGTGGTATGATGGTGGTAAACTAGATTGCTCCTTGATTTGATAAGATCTCTCTCTACTATACTATTGAGACAAGGCTAGCATCCTTCTTCTTCTTCTTTTCACTATGGACTTTGATGATGTCCATTTCTATAAAGATGATTATTTTGCCTAGCATTTTCTTTTGTGTCTCGTCTACCAAACAATGCTTAGAGAGATTCTCTAACACTTAGAGCATGGAGCATCTATATTTTTGTGGAAATGGAAGGCATGTTTCTGCATACTTCCAGTGTAGAAGCAGCATGTATATGTTGTGTGTGTGTGATCTTGATCTTATAAGCATGATAAAACTCTTAACAAGGGTCGACAAGAGTTGACGACACTCAACACAAGCAAGCAACCTATTTGCTGGGTTTTAATATGTGAAGCTTATATGACTTGTGGTAGGAATTTATCACCATGGAGGAACAATTAAGGTTTTGATCATTTAAAATAAAACTCCAGCAATCATGCATGCTTAGAACAATATTATAGAGCTCTTATCTTACTATCTCTTGTCTCACAACAACTTAGACTTAGTTCTAGCATTTGCAACCCACAAAGTTTTCAGATTCATGATGGTTTAAAAGAGCTAAGTGATCCATACTTAGAGAAATACTAAGTTGTACACTAGCACTAGAGAAACATTAACTAGGAACTCATCATCATCTCCATGAGAAAGATATCATACATGAAGCATATGTGTAAAGATAAATAACCAAACATTTTTTATTATTATTTTGAATGCAATAAAGTAAAAAAATGAAATGCAAGATAGAATACATACCTTAGTGGGGGAGAGGATCTCCCCCAAGCTTGTCTCTTGCTCACTGTGGTGGCAGATAGAGTAGGAACCATGCGTCCCAACGACGTCCATCCTCCTTTTGCATCGCTTGCAACATTTGGCCATTCTGTTGCATCAATTGCAACGTAGCATCTTGTTCAACTTGTAAGTTACCCCTATTGTTGATGAGTTTGTCCACCTCCATCCTTTGTTGGCACCTCCCCTATCCCATGGCTGAGGAGTGCGCGCTTCTGAAGTGTGCTCATGACGGGGAGGCATTCCCCCATGGAAATGTCCATGGAGCTCACCTCTTCTTCCTTAGCTCCCCCTACAAGATATGAGGGACCGACCTACCCCATGTGGGTAGCAGGGGCCATCCCTCTTATCACCATGTTCGTCCCTACAACATGGTGGACTCTCTCCTCCTTATCCAATTTAATGGTTAGTTTCTTTAGCACATACAACCGATGTTCTCACTAGGGAGAGGAACTTCGATTGTATGGCCATGATAAATCATTTTGCGTCCACCCGTTGGACCTCTTTTTAGCATACTAATGTTAATGAACATTTGTTCATCTATGGGATATCTTTCTTTAGTTATGTTCTCAACATAGTGTGTATCAATTAAACCCATTGATTCAACAATACAAGCAACTAGAGAGTGAAGCAAATGGGTTTCTGATATCCAATGGAGCTAAGCCAAAAGTACACTAGCAATTTCATAGGTGAAACTTTTACACACCACAGCATAAAGGAGTTTTATTTTATCATTGCTAATGGTGGTGATTCTAGTGCCAGGAAAGAGAGTGACAACCCTCCGATAGTAAAGAAAGCGCAGGATTGGATTATGGATTTTGCTAATTGAGCATGCGAAAGGTCACCCCATTGTTTGTTGATTTTAAGGTGCACAGAAACTCACGATTAAGCAATTCGATTCCTTGTTCATGAATATGCTAAAATCCATCCCATCCAATGGTATTAAAGACGGTATTAAATTCATTGGTCATACCTGATTGGTCCAAGAGTGTTGGGTCAATGATGGTGGTGTGAGCGAAGCTGTTTGAGCGGAGAGTGTAGAAGTTGTGCAACACCTCTTGGGTTAGCATGAGGCCACTCTTGGGCTCTCTTGCTCTTGATGGAGGAATGTATGGCACAAGTTGGTGATGCACTTCTTCTTCCTTCTCTCTCCCATGGCTTTCTTTGTCAGAGTGGTGAGAGCGATGAAAAAACTCTCACCCTTACCTTTCTTGAGCTGGGAGATGATGAACCTCTTCATCCTTGCTACAAGTGAGACAAACCAAGCTCCTACTACTACTACTATGCAAAAGAGAAAAGGGAAATATTTTTGAGTTTTTGGTTTTATGGCTACTACTAAGCTAAGCTAGAGAAGAGCTTGTAACACCAGTGAGAAGAGAGGATAATGTGAGCTCAAGATGATTCTACTAGTTTGGGTGTGGAACTGAGCTCACATTGCAAGGGTATGTATAGGAGAAGGGCAAGTGGAGACACCGAAGCTTAGGATCGACTAATCCCCCCTAAGATCACTTTGAACTTGCGTTCAACTTTGGACAGGGAATCTTGCATCATGTTTGCAAAACTTTTCAAAAGATGGTCCAAGTGGAGGTCAGCCGACCCCATTCCTAGCCCTCCTGAACTTTAGACAGGCTGTGTTGGGTTGTCTGATAAAGAGAGGGCTAGGCATGGACCAAAAGTTCTGATTTTTTTAGAGATTCCCATGTCTAGTGCTTTGCGAAAGAGAAAAGATGAATGGTAAAAGTGGAGACATGTTCAAAGTGATTCTCATGAACCATGGGAGCACTCAAGCATGCCTTGGTGTCCACTTTGTAGGTTTGTGTGGATGGCTTGGTCCCAAGAGCATCTAGGATGAAAAAAGATCATCCTATGCTAAGGTGATGAGCAAAAGGACCAACTCTTTTTAGACTTTGGCTAGTGTGATGTGCATAGGAATCCTAGATGTTGCAATTGTGAGACAGCAAGCTGCCCAAGGGCACTATGGAGGGATCAGTCGACCCCTACATTGCTGCTCTTGAATCCTAGTATCTAGCTAAAGTGAAATGAGTGGCAGCAGGCCCAATGGTGGGGTCGACTAGCTTAAATTTGCATTACAAGTTGTTCTTAAGATTTTATTACCTATAGCTAAGTGTTCTATTGAAATGAAATATGTAGAGGTGGAAGTTGTTGACACTAGCTAACACCACTTAGATACTAGGTTGTCATCCCCAGCATGGTGCCAGAGTGTACAAAGGTATTTATAAATATGGAGGCTCTCTAGAAAATAATCTATTCTATCCGCAAGTGCACAGATAAAACACCTCATTGTAGCATTTCACCAGGATAAGTATTCCAGGTATCGTTATTTATAATTTTTCTTAACAGAACAAAGGGTAAAATTAAGATAAAGACTAAATCTATCAAGGCATAGACTAGAGATAAACTTGCAAGAACATGATTAATAATGAGAAACTCGTCACATAGTCACTTACTTTGGAGGGGGTAAACCATAAAGATAATGATAATGAATTATAAGTTCATGGGTAAATAACACAGCGATTAGAAAATAGACTACTCCTCATATATGTAGGTGACGTCGGATTAGCTAGAGAATGGATTCTAAGTTATCTACTATTTACTAAGTCACAATCTACTCTAGTTATCTACAAGATCATATATAGCATAAAAGACTCTTCATTCATGTATAAGGAACATTGCTAAAGTAAATCAGAACATCGTAAGACTTACTCCGCAATACAAATTCTGCCTGTCCTATCGACGGAGGGTGGACTATATAAGAATCAACAAAGCTGTCACTATCGCGAACTACCACACGACCCGGCCAATAGGATACATTTGCAGGTAAAGAACATCTAAGCACCACGCCCACATGTGATCTACCACTTAACTCTCTCGAGTCAAGAGCTAAGCGCTTTGCAAACTTATACATAAACTCATTATCAATCATAACTATATCAAATATAGAACTAGAGCAAACTAAGAGCATAATAAATAGAGACATAGTGCAATTAGAACAAAGTATTAGAGAAAGATATGAATAATACCAATCTTTATTACCGAAGATCCGAATCCAGAGCACAGTGCTCTACTTCTCTAATTGCTATCTAATCAAACCTCTAAACTTGAAGGATTAGGGAGTAGCTAATTCTAATTCTCTGTGGGAGAGAAGCTCTAAACCCTAACTTTGATGGCTACCTCTGATAATGATTTCTCCTCTTCTCTTCTCTCCCCCAGGGGTGGAGAGGCCTTGATTATATAGTCCTTTCAAGTGAATTTGGGCCGTCGGATCAAACCGACATTGATCGCACGTTTTTCCTTGATCCTTTAGGTCGGTGGAGCACGATCCAAGAGTTTGGTTCGGATTGGCCCCGAGACCTGGGCGGGCGCCCAAGGGGGAGGGCGGGCGCCCTGCCCCCGAGCCCGTCCGATCTCCCGTTCGTTCCCGTGGCTTCTGGACTCTTCTAGATTGAGGAAAATTGCGCGGCACATAATTATCTCGTTGTAAACATGACATGTGGGTCTTCTCTCCATATTTTCTGATAACCCCCTGCAGAAATAGATAAACACCAAAGCTCGTGGAATTCTGTCAGATAAAACCCTAATTCTAGATGTTTGGTGCATATTGATCCTTTTCCATATTTAATTGATGGTTAAATTTAGTACTTAAGGACCGTCAACAGAAGTGAACATGCTATTGGAAAGGGAAATGCAATAACTGAAATGCATGAAGTGAATATGTGATAACTACTGACATACCTTATCAGCGAGGGATCCATGTTTTAGGTCCATAGAGCAAGACCTCTCCTTCATGTTTATTCCATCGGGTGCTTTGGTTGATCCTAGAGATGGGGACTGTGATTGCACCTCTAATCTTCGCCATGACATCAGGATTTCCAATTTTTTCTTTTGATCAAGGTTTCATTCAAAGTTCCCAAATAGAATTTTAATTACCTCTGTTATGAATTTATCTCAAAGACTTATCCTTTTGGATTTTGAGGAATTCCTGCAGGGGATAATCCAAGCATACAACCAAAGTTTATCCTAGTAAATTGCTAGAATAGAAATAGGTGGCATGAAAATGATACACATGATTGAGTCAAAATGGGTGTAAGAACATTGAATGATGAATCAGAGAACCATTTTTTATGTAAGCAATGCAAGCGGGATGAATGAAAGTGATCAAGCAAACATGCCATGGTTTTTTATTATTATTTTGAAGAAACTAAAACAAGTGATACACATGCAAATCTAGGCTTTAGCTTCTTCCCCGTAGCGCGGACCATCTAACGGCATACTAGTTGGCAAGCCACAAAAGGATACCCAGATGATCCTATTTCATATCCATCTACTACAGGGATAGACTAAGAGCACCAAATAGGGAGATAACAATAGAAATTGCCATCAACCTAGACTAGGCATGGCACCTGAATACAACTCAAAGACTAGGAGCCACCCAAAGAAAGCACTAGATATATGATGAATTAAGCAAACATGCATTGGTGAAAATGAATTTGAAAGGTATAAATTGTTTTTGGATTAGTTCTCATATGCCTTGATCGATTCATCACTCATAATTTGTGATTGAATTGTGAGTGATATAGTCATTTCATCACCTATAATAGGATGATTTTTTTGACGATGGCCTTCTCTTTGTTGGTGTAGAACCATTGCTTCACCTTTCCTAGTAGTGAGAATGAGAAAAGGCGAAGATGGATGGCTTCTAAGGAGACATTCTTGATGGTGAAGGTCATTCACACCTCTAGGGAGTGTTGGAGATGGGCATTGGCATCCCCGTGTGGCTTCCCACAGAACGGGTTGGCTTGCACCATATTGATAATGATTGGTGTTGAGCCTCCTTGAAAGGTCCAAATGACTAGAGGGGGGGTGAATAGCCTATTTAAAATTTCTACAAACTTCACTAAGCAAGTGAGTTAGTAAAACAAATGGTGAAGCAATTCTAGCACTAGCTCAACTAAGCTATGCAAGCCACCTATACAAACTAGTACAAGGCTAAACACTAAAGCACAACAACAAGAGAAGGCTAGTTACACTTCTAAACAAGAAGACAAAACTAAACAAGCTAAACAACTAGCAAAGTATACAAGTAAGTAAGGAGTGGAGAGTGATTGTTATACCAACATTGTAGAGTAGAGATATATCCAACCAATCACTCACAATCACAAGAGAATCCTCGGCAAGAGATGACACAAGATTTTTTTTTACCGAGGTTCACTTGCTTCCTGGCAAGCTAGTCCTCGTTGTGGCGATACACCCACTTGATGGATCACGAGCTAATTGGCAATCCAAAGCCAAACCCTCAGCGGGTGCCGCACATCCACTCACAAGATGGGGATCCTCCAAGCCACGAACAATCCACTAGAGTAGCCAATTGCGATCTCCCGCGGGGAAGGCTCAAGAACCCCTCACAAAACACTTGGTAAGGCTCGAAACAATCTCCAATCACGAGCTCAACACCACCGCTGCTTCAAGCCGTCTAGGGCGTCGAAAAACACCCAAAGTCCATGTGCTCGCTCAATTCCAGGGTCCTAAGACAACAAATCCAAGTCCATCTCGACCCTCAGATCACATTTGTGTTTCTGTTCAAGGGTGAAAGATGGAAGTACAAGGATCCCTGGACCCACCAGAAGAACCAGACCAAAGATGGACACAAAACACACTCCATGACAGATGGGAACAGCAATGGAGCAAAGCTGGTGGGCCCACCCCACCAAACCTTGGTCGACCGACCGGGCCATGGTGGGTCCCACCTATCAGCTCTACTCCACCAACCTCCAGGACCTTCTAGAAGGCTCAGGGTGGCCCCACATCACAAAATGTCAGGTCGACCAACCTATGATATGGGCCCACTCAAGGTCGGTTACACTCCACCGACTTTGGCAAGAGGTGCAAATGATCTTAGACGTCCATCTAAGACGGTTTCAATGATGGTTTATCCAAGGGTGGAAAAGTGGGAAGCACACGGATCGCTGACGTGGCACCCCCTCTACTCTCCCTATAAATAGAGGCTGCATCCCTACATCCACCCTCTTAGGTGTGTGTGTTTTCAAGTTAGCTCTAGCTTTCCAGTTGTAAGTGTTAGTGTTAATCTAGTGTGGGAGTTAGAGTTGAGTCGAGCGAAGCTCGGAGTCTCCGGAGTCGTCTTCTGGAGAGTCTGGTATTCCTCTTTACCTTTTCTCTTGTAAGACTTTGTGTATTTAATATATTTACTTGTCCTTTACTTTTCTAAGTATTTACTTTCAGTATTTACTTAGTGCAATATTCTATTGTAGTGTCCTAGTCTGCCTCGTAGTAGTCATATACTAGCTAAGTTAGTCTTAAGTGCTTGGGTTGTTTTCTCTGCCGGTAACCCGGTGCTTGGACTGGGTCGTATACTTAGTCTGAGTAGTAGGAGTTAGCATAAGCATGGTTGTTGACACTTGCTAACACCACTTGAATACTAGGTTGTCATCCCCAGCATGGCACTAGAGTGTACTATGGTATTTATACGCACACAGATAAATCCGCAAGCGCACGGATACCGTTGTAGCTTTTACCCGGTTAAAGGTTTTATTGTATCCACAGGGAAACAGGAGAACCAACTACACTCTAACTTAACCAAGATAGATAGATAGGTGTAAATAGGAAAGATGGTAGAATTGAATAAGAACAATATTAAAGGTAAAATGATAACGGGGGAATATAGAGTATAGCAATCTAATATATGGGCGATAATAGGAGAATAGAGAGGATAACTAGGGTTTCTCTACTTCAAAGGGGTATGTCTGTCTGTGCCGTACCATAAGTATAAAACAACACAGAGGATGCTTGTACCTAAGGTCGAGGACTCCTACCAGTCCTGCCAACGGGAGGTGGACTATAGAGGACCATCGTAGCTGTCACCTACGCGGCCTACCACGCGATCCGGCTAACAGGGGATATCCACAAGTAATCTAGGTCTAAGCACCACGCTTACACCTATACTACAACTCTCACCTATAGCGTCCTATAGATTAAAGTACTCAAAAGAGTTGTGAACCAGAACTACATGGATAGTAATTGCATAATGAAATAGAAGTAGATTACCAGAGTCATCCCACGAGCAAACTTGATTAGAGCTTGATCATGGCGAAGTACAACCGGAGGAAGAACCGACAGGCCGGCCTCTCCTCTAATCCTCCCTCGCTCTCCATCTCGCTACTATCTACATCTACTCTAGTTTAGAGAAGAGAGGAGAGCTCTCATCTCTAAACCCTAGCTTTTGCTCTGTCTATGAATAATGAATAGGGGATGCAGAGGTGCCTTCTCCAGGGGCTAGGGGGCCTGCTTATATAGCCTTTCCAAATGAACGTGGGCTGTCAGATCAAACCGACCTTAATCGCATGGTCTTCCTTAATCCTTTAGGTTGGTGGAGCATAATCCATGAGGCGGAGCCTGATTGGCTGCCAGAGCAGGGCGAGTGCCCTAAGAGGGAGGGGAGGGGCCCTGTCCCCGGGCCCACTCGGCCTCCCGTTTGTTTCCGTGGCTTCTGGACTCTTCTAGATGATAGAAAATTGGCGCACACGTTAATATCTCTATGTAAACCTGACATGTGGGCCTTTTCTCCATATTTCCTGACAACCTCCTGCAGAAATAGACAAACACCAAAACTTATGGAATTTTGTCAGATAAAACCCGAAGTCTGGGTGTTGATTGCATTTGGATCCTTTTCTTTATTTATTTGATGATTATATTTGGTACTTAAGGACCATCAACAAACTCCTCAAAGCTTACCTCTAGCTCGTCCCTGAGCAAGGATAGACTCAAGAGTTTCTGCAGTGGTTTCATGCCTTAAAGGTCCACATGCGTTCAAACAAGATCTCATCTCTGGGTAAGGGTAAACTGTTAAGATTTAAACTTACTCATATTACCTTCCACCATGGGGCTTGTAACCGTCACTTGTGTCTTGAGTAGTTAAAGGATAGAACGGTCAAGTCAAGCGCCATGTCTCTTGTTCTTGATCAACTATAGCTCTGGAGTTTTTGTAGATTTTCAAATAAAACTCAGAGATTCCTTGTATGACTCTCTCAAATCTCTCTTTTGTGGTATTTCTGGATCCTTACCAAGGCAGTAATGGTATATGCCTTCTCTCAAAGTATGTGGTATTTTTGGTATGAGGCATAGTGGCATTGCCTTCTCTCTCATCCTACTCTAATAAGGCTTTGATATCTGGAGCTCATAGGTGGGAAATACAGTATACATACTTACAAGACATTTATTGCATAGTCAAACCATGGATCCAGAAGAACAAGTCAATAAGTCAAATCAAGATGTGCATGTGTGGCGAATGAATGGTGTATGGTGAAAATAATGGTGAAAGTCTAATTCTACTTTTGCTCTTTTTAGGGGATCCATACCTTGCTTGCACTTTGAAGCTTTTTGAGGAGAATTGATGAGACCATACCAAGGCAATCAACATTCAAGCATCCACTCAAGGTGAAAGCTAAACTTAATTCCAAATCATTTAGGTTTCCACATACAAGGCTACTACTTGGTTTATATGATTATAGATTCAAACACCTTGCTATCATGGAACAAGAAGATTGCGATGTTATCACAATATTACAAACCGATGGCCTAGCACAACTCTTTGGATCAGAAGAGTTAGAGTCAAGGATGACTCCTTTTCAAGAGGGGGAGGATGATATGACCATGCCAGCAAGCAAGATGTCACAAGCTCCAAGTCAAGCTACAACCACTCAAGTTTTACCTACACCGACACCAGCCGAAGTCATCGATGGATCGGTTACACGTAGTCATGCAAAGAAGCTACAACAAGAGGTCCACGTGCTACTTTGTGAGATGCATTTTAATATTAATGAGAATTATATACTACCTAAGTGTTGTACCTTGATTATACTCAGGTATATAGGAGAAGAGAAGGATGAATCGGACCCTGAAGACAGACTAGCAAAACGGACCAGTGCAAAGAAATCTTCATAACCTTGAAGAGCCATGAGGACTTGTTAGAAAGCTTGTCGAGCCTGCTTTCCAATGCCTCAAGTCTCATTTCATTTGGATGTCGCAATCAAGAGTTATGCTTGGATTAGTAAAGACTGCTCAGATGGTCAACAGTCTGTTGTGACAGAATGTTGGTACAAATTTCCGTGCAAAACTGTACCAATCTACAACATTTCGTGGTGCATGGCATACATTACTGGAAAGCTCTTGGAGTCTAGTTTCACACCCAAGAAACAGTTCGTCATTTGAACTTCTCAATAAAACGTTATGGTCAGTTTATTGGAAACTCCTCTGGAGGCCAACAGTCACACGAAGCCAGTTCGAGAATCCATTCCGAGGGGTCCTTTCACATTGCCTTCCCTTAGAAACTCTATTTCGTTTTCATACCTATCTAGGAGGGTTGTTCCTAGTATAAATATCCCCTACCTCTAAGCTATCAGCAACCTTTGATCATTTGATAAACTACATGATATTGCAGCCGTGCTGCTGAGTGCCTTACTCAACCTTTGTTCTTCCTTGTTCTTCTTGAACTTGTGAAGTGAATCCTCTGGATTCCCCTACTTCATGCTCTAAGGCTTCCGTTTGGCTGCGCTGTATTGTGTGGATTAGTTCCGGCGGTCATTCGGAGATCGAGTCGAAGTCTTCGTGGTTTCGGTGCCTCTCTCCCCGTTGTTTGGTCGCATCCAACCTTTGTGAGGTATAAAGCTAGTTACCCGCTGTTCGCAGCAAGTTATCCTTGTTCTTTTGATCTACTGTTGTGAAGATTGGGCCACCCTAGTATCGATTCCATATCGGTAGCCTATCAAGAATGAGATGCTCTATATTTTTTTCTTTTCTCTCAGGTGGGTATCCTGTACCCCTAATTCTACTGTCGGACACTTGTCCATTTTACCTCTTGTCTCACTTTTTTTTTCTTCGAGGTTCTGGGCACTTGCACCTTTTTATTTCCTCGTATTCATATTTTTTTCAGAGCACTCATCCTCCTAGAATAATATAGCAAGTGGTAGTGACCAAGATAACTCGAGCATTTATTTCACAGGAAATAACAGGGATAGGAAAAAGTTTTTGGCTATTCTCTCCCGGATAGGAGTAGAATAATTTTAGGTGAATCTAGAGATGGAATTGAGCGGATGTATGTGGATGCATACTTCTGGAGTAGAAGTAGCATGTATGAGTGAACGTGCAAGTGAATCTTGATTTTAACCGCATGACAAGCTCCTAAGGGTCTACACAGCTTGACCACACTCAATGTTCATAAGCAGTAAAAAGTAAATGTATGGTTCATAGTCTAATAAGCATGTATATATGGATGTGGTAGGATTTTAAACTCTCATCATACAGGAACTCATCATGCAACATTTTAAAGATTTTCAAAGATAAAATTCTCCAGAATTCTAGCATCTCTAGGAACAGATAAACAACAACTCAACCTTCCCGTATCGTATCCGTTAATGACTTAGACTTTAGATCAAGTACTCTTCCCACAAGTTCAGGTTTAGAGCAAATTTTAATTCATAACAGTCATGCCTAAACTTGAGAGAGAGAGTAAAGTTAGAGTCATAGGAGTCTTGTCTCACTTGTTGTCCTACCACCTAGCTACACTACACTAGTTATCTTAGAGTTATCCAGAACCACATCAACCTTCCTATACGTCTTCGTTACCTCACTACCTTAGTTAATCCTAGCTGAGATAGGAATTCCCTTCCTTGCTATCTCTTCTAGCACGCTTTCTCTTAGACGAACTATAAATTACGACACCGCGGATACTCACCACAGTCGAAGTGCTACATCGGTTTCTGTGTGCTTGCAGAGTTACCCCTAGTACATCTTACGTCATCGCTAGAGTTTAGCATTGCTTAGCATTTCTGGAGCCGTTGCTCAAGGTAGCCTGACACCCTATCCTAGTAACAGCTCAGGCTTGCATTTAAGCAGTGCTGGTTAGGCGCCACCATTTCTAGATACTTGTCACTTCTTACTCTAGCTGGTGTGCGTTAAGATTTGCCAACAATAGTCTACGTAGGGGTATGCCCAAGGTAGTAGATTGTCGGTAGACAGGTGCACAAGCTATGAACTAGATGGTGACGCGAGACACAAACAAGGATTTTATCTAGGTTTGGCCGTCGTGAGGGCGTAATACATACGTCCTGCTGAAAGGTCCAAATGGCTAGAGGGGGATGAATAGCCTATTTAAAATTTCTACAAACTTCACTAAGCAAGTGAGTTAGTAAAACAAATGGTGAAGCAATTCTAGCACTAGCTCAACTAAGCTATACAAGCCACCTATACAAACTAGTACAAGGCTAAACACTAAAGCACAACAACAAGAGAAGGCTAGTTACACTTCTAAACAAGAAGACTAAACTAAACAAGCTAAACAACTAGCAAGGTATACAAGTAAGTAAGGAGTGGAGAGTGATTGTTATACCAACATTGTAGAGTAGAGATATATCCAACCAATCACTCACAATCACAAGAGAATCCTCGGCAAGAGATGACACAAGATTTTTTACCGAGGTTCACTTGCTTCTTGGCAAGCTAGTCCTCGTTGTGGCGATACACCCACTTGATGGATCACGAGCTAATTAGCAATCCAAAGCCAAACCCTCAGCGGGTGCCGCACATCCACTCACAAGATGGGGATCCTCCAAGCCACGAGCAATCCACTAGAGTAGCCAATTGCGATCTCCCGCGAGGAAGGCTCAAGAACCCCTCACAAAACACTTGGTGAGGCTCGAAACAATCTCCAATCATGTGCTCAACACCACCGCTGCTCCAAGCCGTCTAGGGCGTCGAAAAACACCCAAGAGTAACAAGAAATCCGCAGCTAACTCAAGAATCAAGTGCCACTAAATGCAACTCTCAAAGCAATGCACTTGAATCTCACTCAATCTCACTAGAATTAGCAATCAAGCAAGAAGATGAGTGGAGGGAATGTTCTCTAGCTCAATGTATGTCTCAAGTAATTAAATGTGCAAGAGTTATCCTCCCAAAGCCGGCCACCTTCTATTTATAAGCTCCCTGAAAGAACTAGCCGTTGGCCACTTTCACTGGGCTGAAATCGGGGGCACCGAACGCTACCAAGTGATCACCGGAGGCTCGACCCCCAGCGTCCGGTGCTCAGGGGTTGGCCACGTGTCCTTCTTGAATCTCGCATGTCAGTCTCTAACGGCTACCTGCAAAACACTGAACACTCGGTAGGTCCACACCGGACTAAAACTCAAGGAGGTATGCAAACTTTTGGGGTCACCGGACGCTGAGCACCAGACCGTCCGGTGCTCATCGGACTCATACCCAGAGAGGTTCGCAAAACGCCCGCACACCGGACGCTGAACACCAGACTCACTCCGGTGCGTCCAGTGCACTCTGCTACACCCGACAGTACACCGGACGCTAAAGGCCAGCTTCCGGTGCCTCCGCACAGTGCGTCCGTGACTTCTCCAAAATTTCTCACCAGCGCAATAGAAAATATACACTTAATTTTCTCAAAAGCACTGAATCCCCTCTCAACCCTAGGAACTCCACCTCCTTTGTAAAGTGTGCTAACACCAACAAGTGTCCACCACCAAAGTGCAAGTGTGTTAGCTTTTCACAAACATTTTCATCAAAGGAGTTAAGTTAGCAGTTTACTAGATCCTAATGCATATGCTCAAGATATGGACCTAGTAGCACTTGATTCAAGAGATGACTGTGATTTCCCCTCTTGATAGTCGGCTATCTATCCTAAATCCGGTCAATCACTTCTCTACTCATCTTAGACCGGCAAAAGTAAAACCCTATGTTTATACCTTTGCCTTGATCACTTTCTTCCTTGTTTATCATCATGATCTCCATATCAAGCTTCATCTCTTTGTAGTCATGTGGCCACCTTTCCATGCCACCATGCACCTTCATCACATGTGTTGCTATGCCTAACTCAAATCACTTAAACATAAGGCATTAGCAACTTGGTGTCATTAATCACCAAAACCAAACTTGGGCTTTCACTCCTTCCTTGAATAGGTTTAGGTTCGAGATGAACCTTTGAGGTGGAACTAGATGAAGTCTAGTTCTCCTCAACAATTGCATAGGATCTTGAACAAAATTTGATGGCAATTGTATACCGCTCAAGCATCATCTCGTTTCACGATACTGAGAAACTAGACAGGTGAGGGATAAGCCCCTAACACTATTGGATAACTAGATAGTAGACTCTAGATTCCAATTTATTAAAATTCCTAGTGCTAACGCTTTCCCCAGCAATGGCGCCAGAAATGCTTGTTGGTATTTCTTTACATCATCACTAGATATTAGCAACAACGCCACAAATGCCAGGTGGGTAATTCTATAACTATTGGATATTCCGCAAGCGCATAGAATGTACCAATGTAGCATTTCACCGAGGATGAGTATTCCAAGGTATCAGTATTTATTTTATCCCAAGAGAAAGCTGACTTGGATATTTCAATAAAAGAGATGAGGGTATCCTTATGTCTATTCAATCTAGTATCACGAGTGGTAGTGTTGACACTTGCTAACACTACTTGAATACTAGGTTGTCATCCCCAGCATGGCACTAGAGTGTACTATGGTATTTATACGCACACAGATAATCCGCAAGCGCACGGATACCGTTGAAGCTTTTACCCGGTTAAAGGTTTATCGTATCCATAGGGAAACGGGAGAACTGATCTACGCTCTAACTTAACCAAGATAAGTAAATAAGTGTAAATAGGAAAGATGATAGAATCGAATAAGAACAATATTAAAGGTAAGATAACAGTGAGTGATAATATGGGAATAGAGAATAGAGCAATTCTAGTATATAGGCGATGGTAGCAGAATAGAGAGTATAACTATGGTTTCTCTACTTCAAAGGGGTATGTCTACGTCAGGGACGAACCACGTGATAAGAGTACACAACAAAGGATGCTTATCCTTAGGCCAATAAACCCTACCCGTCCTGCTAATGAGAGGTGGACTACAGAGGACCAACGTAACTGTCACCTACGCGGCCTACCACACGATCCAGCTAGATAGGGGATATCCACAAGTAATCTAGGTCTAAGCACCTCGCTTACACCTATACTACAACTCTCACCTATAGCGTCCTATAGATTAAAGTACTCAAAAGAGTTGTGAACCAGAACATACATGATTAGTAATTGCATAATGAATTAGAAGTAGATTACCAGAGTCATCCCATGAGCAAGCTTGATTAGAGCTTGATCATGACGAAGTACAACCGGAGGAAGAACCGATAGGCCGGCCTCTCCTCTAATCCTCCTTTGCTCTCCATCTCGCTACTATCTAGATCTACTCTAGTTTAGAGAAGAGAGGAGAGCTCTCATCTCTAAACCCTAGCTTTTGCTCTGTCTATGAATAATGAATAATGATCAAGGGGTGCCTCCTCTAGGGGCTAGGGGGTCTGGTTATATAGTCCCCTCAAGTGAACCTGGGCCGTCGGATCAAACCGACATTGATTGAACGGTTATTCTTGAACCTTTAGGTTGGTGGAGATCTCCCGAGAGAAAGAGTCCTGATTGGGCTCCAAGTCAGGGCGGGCGCCCAGGGCAGGAGGGCGGGCGCCCTGCCTCTAGCCCCGTTCGGCCTCCGCTTCCTTCCCATGGCTTCTGGAATCTTCTAGATGTAAGATAATTGCACGGCACGTTAATATCTCTATGTAATCCCGACGTGTGGGCCTTTCTTCCGTATTTCCTGATAACCCCCTGCAGAAATAGACAAACACCAAAACTCGTGGAATTCTTTCAGATAAAACCCTAAGTCTAGATGTTGATTTCATTTAGATCCTTTTCTTTATTTATTTGATAATTAAATTTGATACTTAAGGACCATCAACAAACTCCCCCAAGCTTACCTCTTGCTCGTCCCTGAGCAAGGATAGACTCAGCAATGGATCAGAAGTTGTTGCAATAACTTAAAAATTTGACGGTACACATACTTTTAAATAAGATCTCATCTCTTAGTTAGAGTAAACTGTCAAGAACTAAAACTTACTTACTTTACCTTTCACCATGGGACTTGTAACCGTCACTTCTGTCTTGAGTAGTTAAAAGATAGAACAGTCTAGCCAAGTGCCATGTCTCTTATTCTTGATCAGCTATAGCTCTGGAGTTTTTGCAGATTTTCAAATAAAACTCAGAGATTCCATGTATGACTCTCTAAATCTCTCTTTTGTGGTATTTCTAGATCCTTACCAAGGCAGTGATGGTATATGCCTTCTCTCAAGATATATGGTATTTGTGGTATAAGGCATAGTGACATTGCCTTCTCTCTCACCCTACTCTAATAAGGCTTTAATATCTGGAGCTCATAGGTGGGAGACAGCTAATACATACTTACAAGACATTTATTGCATAGTCAAACCATGGATCCAGAGAAACAAGTCAATAACTCAAATCAAGATGTGCATGTGTGGCGAATGAATGGTGTATGGTGATGATGGTGATAACAATGGTGGAAGTCTAATTCTACTTTTGCTCTTTTAAGGGGATACATACCTTCCTTGCTTTTTAAAACTTTATGAGGAGAATGAGATGCTCTATCTTTCATTTTTCTTTCCTCTCAGGTGGGTATCCTGTACCCCTAATTCTACTGTCGGACACTTGTCCATTTTTACCTCTTGTCTCACTGTTTTTTTTCTTTCGAGGTTCCGGGCACTTGTCCCTTTTTATTTCCTCGTATATTTTTTCTCTCCCTTCTATTTTTTTTAGAGCACTCATCTCATGAGATAATATAGCAAGTGGTAGTAACAAGATAACTTGAGCATTTTTTCACAAGGAAAAAACAGAAATATTTTTGGCCATT
The DNA here is from genome assembly GCF_000003195.3 of Sorghum bicolor. NCBI lineage: Eukaryota > Viridiplantae > Streptophyta > Magnoliopsida > Poales > Poaceae > Sorghum > Sorghum bicolor. Next base: position 10,916,027 of record NC_012879.2, on the reverse strand, counting down.
CTCTCTCGGATTAGGAGTAGAATATTTTTGGGTGATTCTGGAGATGGACATGGATGGATATATGTGGATGGTACTTCCGGAGTAGAAGTAGCATATATGAGTGAATGTGCAAGTGAAATCTTGATTTAACCACATGACAAACTCCTAAGGGTCTACACAGCTTGAACACACTCAATGCTCATAAGCAGTAAATATTAAATGTGTGGCTCAAAGTCTAGCAAGCATGTATATATGGCTGTGGTAGGAATTTAAACTCTCATCATACAGGAACTCATCATGCAATATTTTAAAGATTTTTCAAAGATAAAATTCTCCAGAATTCTAGCATCTCTAGGAATAGATAAACAGCAGCTCAGCCTTCCCATATCATATCCGTTAACAACTTAGATTTCAGATCAAGTTTTCATCCCACAAGTTTAGATCTAGAGCAAGCTTTAAATTATAACAGTTATGTCTAAACTTGAGAGAGAACTTCAAATTTGCAAATTGGGCAGAGCAACTATTCATCATATCCATGCTAGAGTTTTATTATTAAGATTCAGATTAGCATAGCCACTTTATTTATTTATTAAACACACTAAGCAAAAGATATATAATCACAAAATCTTTATTTGGTTTTTCATAGTTTATGTATTTTAATATTCGAATATAATATAAGTATAAAGATAGGTAGAAATACTTAGCGAGATAAATGAGGGTGCTCTCCCCCAAGCTGAATTTTGACGTAATTTCTCTTGATGTAGCTAGCAGGTGGCAGTGGAGCTCAAATAGATAACAAAGCTTGTGGAACTAATTAAGTGTTAGCATAAATATCTAGCCTTCATCATGTTGAGCTTCCTCAATAAATATTACTCCCTATTTTTGTATTTTTTTTTTATAAAGCAGAAAAAAAATATTTATTTTATTTTTATGCCACCACAGTGAAGGTACTTATGGGTTTTATGCCACTCGTATACTCACATGGGGCTTAGTATTTTTTAACATTTTTATTTTCTTTTCAAGATGGCATGATTAACTAATAATCTATTTAAGGAAAGTAAATAATTGAAGGGAAAAGGGAATGCATAAAGGATAAATATGGATAACTACCGATCTTATCTTTCCGCGAGGGTTCAATGTTTTAAGTCTTCTTAACAAGACTTCTCACCGTGTTCATTCTTCAGGTGCGTCATTTGATTCAGGTGTGGACCTTGACGTCTGCACCTCTTCGTTCGCCCAGCAGTTCGAAGTGCGGCGTTGGCAGTATCCTGCTCAGTGTGTTTGTGCTCGTAGATCCAGGTCCTTCACTTGGTAGAGTCTGAGAGTTATAAAACTCCTCCGTGTTTTGCTCAAAGTGTACCTACTCATAGAGACAAGGCAGAGATCAAGTGCATGGGCCCTGTTGGTGGAAAACACCAACAGAACCTAAAGTGTATTTGTTCTTCTCTAACCCTAAGCATAGTGAGCAAGACAAAGTTGATGGATGAAAAGTTCATGAGTGTAGCACTTATAACATTTGTCAGATCAGATCGCTCAACCTTATGGAAAGATAATCTATCTATGTATATGTCTTTTTCTTTATATCTCTCAATGATTGAATGTGTAACATTTTAGCTCATATGATTAGGAGTGTGGGATCATGGAGGTAGTACTAAGAACAAGGATTAAAGGACTAAACATGTTGAATCAGTTGGGTTGGTTAATCTAGAGTTGTAAATCATACATGTTTGTCTCTTTTATTTATATGAACGCCAGAACCAAGGAGAAGCTTATAAAAGTGATAGTCAAGTACCTTAAGATGTTACCTTGCTTGAAGAGTGATGGTACAGTATCACCTTGTGGAAGCTTTCCTTTCTTAGCGGTTGTGCATCTTGTTTATGTACTTTGTCTCCTTCCATGGATCATCTCTCTATGATGAATGAGCTATGTCCTTCTTGTGCAAATTGTTAAACTTCATGTGTCACTCTCTTCGTCTCTGATGTGAGTTTATCTCAGGACTTCCCAAATCGATATTGAAAGTTTTTCTGCAGTGATTAGTCCGACAAAAATATACCAATGTCTACACAAGCAGTTTTTAGTTCAATAACCGAACTAGACTCCATGACTAATCAGATTAAGGAAGGTTGTTTAACCTAAGCACCATGCTTAATTTAAAAGCCAATAGAAGTATGTGCAGTACTTCCAAACTAACACTTACTAGTAAATAGACAAAGGTAACATGACAGCATTTATAGAGATCTACTCAAGTGGAGATGAAGTAGTGTGATTAGTATTTAACAAATTGAGCATGTCTTAAAGGTAGGGACAACCAACATAGCAACATGGCAAAGGATGTTTTTATGTAAAGTACTCCCCCAAGCTTCAATTTTGCAGAATTGAAGTTTGGATGAATTTAATTCAGTGTTGCATGATGATTGGTTGGACATACCTTGTACTTGCTTGTCATTCATCTGATCTTCTTGTTCCAATCCTGGAAAGGTTAGTGACAAGAATACCCGAAGGAATATTTTTACAATTATCCTTATATGCTCAATACACAAGGTAATGTTGCAAATAATTAAAAACTCATGTTACGATCTGATCAGTGCTTATTTTAGGACACTAAGCTTATCCTTGGGAAACCATCAATTTATGTCGGCGAAGTGGTTTCCCTTCCAACGCTGACCTAAATCAAGATCAACTCAACGAGATCTGCAATATTTATTATAGACATATGCATCGACAACCGTCCTTTTAAAGTTTTTATAAATAGAAAGGAAGAGGGGGTTGGAGATCTCAAATGTGGTGATGTTGGAGAGACCAGTAGATTGGGAAGATGTTGCATATGAGCATGGAGTAAATGAAGTGGCTATGAAATAAATTCCATACTCATTAATGTTATCTTCGTCTCCAATCTGAATGTTCAGAGTTTCTCTTGGATTGGTCTCACCTATGTCCTCTTCTATAGTTGGATGAATCTCATCTTCAAAGGGAGTCAAGAACTCACCATTTGAAATTGAACCAAAGTCAGAATTCATTAAGGCTTCTTCCTTACTCCATCCATTCTACACATTCTAGCCATTTAGAACTTGTGATCAGGAAAGGGGAGGTGTTAGAATTTTCAATATGGCTTAGCTCTCCTTCACTTGATATATCATTCTCGACTTCTTCATAACAGGAACCAGGACATTCTCTAAGAGAACCATTATTGCGAGGATTTGAATTATCCCTGCTTGAAGGTCTCTTATGGAACCAGAAGTCTAAACCATCAGCATTTGAAAGATTTAAGGTCAGAATTCCTTCCTCCCTTGGATAATTTTGGGGTATTGATGGTTTAGGATCGATAGCTAAAGTTTGGAATTGAAGTGGTTGTGATCTGGCTATCGAAACTTCTTCTTCTTGTCTAGGAACTGGTTCTGTCTCTTTCTCAGGGATATAAAAGCTAGGAGACTTTCCGCTCAATGAATCAATTAAATCCCTAGCTTCGCTAGCAGGTAGGTGATAGAAGGATCCTCTAGAGGCTGTATTCAAGGTTTGCTTATTTTCCCCACTAAGGCCCTTAAAAAAGTGAATTAGAAGAACTTCTTCTGGAATAGAAAGCTTTGGGCCAGTGAGAGTAAGGTTAATAAAGCGGTCCCATGATTTCCTAAGAGATTCTTCTTCCAGTTGTCTAAAAGAAATAATCTCACGCCAAAGTTCTGCCACTTTAGAGATTGGAAAATATTTTAAAAGAAAACTATTATGTAACTCCTTCCAATCTCTATGAACACTCCCTACTTTGAGTTTGTACCAATGTCTAGCTTTTCCCGTTAAAGAGAACGGAAAGAGATTCCATTTGAGGGTCTCATCAGACATTCCTTCTATGCGAAGGAGGTCACAGACTCGATAAAACTCTCTTAGGTGTGTGTATGGGTTTTCCTCACTTTCTCCTGAGAAAGGTTGTTTTTGAACAAATTCTATGTATTCGGGGTCTATCTCAAAACTAGATGCTATGATAGGCTTTGAAGATTTTGGTGGTTCGAGATGTGTGCCCGTAGGTCTATGGAATTCATAGATAGACATGTTTGAATGATAGACCAGAGATCAAGGATTAGATAAGAAGAAAGAATAGCAGAGATAAGTAAAAGGATAAAAGGAAAATATATTTTTTTTATTTTTTTTAGAAAATGATTAAGCTAGTTCGTAGTCAACTCAGCAATCGTTTCCCCGGCAACGGCGCCAAAAATGCTTGTTGACACTTGCTAACACCACTTGAATACTAGGTTGTCATCCCCAGCATGGCACTAGAGTGTACTATGGTATTTATACGCACACAGATAATCCGCAAGCGCACGGATACCGTTGAAGCTTTTACCCGGTTAAAGGTTTATCGTATCCACAGGGAAACGGGAGAACTGATCTACGCTCTAACTTAACCAAGATAAGTAAATAAGTGTAAATAGGAAAGATGATAGAATCGAATAAGAACAATATTAAAGGTAAGATAACAGTGAGTGATAATATGGGAATAGAGAATAGAGCAATTCTAGTATATGGGCGATGGTAGCAGAATAGAGAGTATAACTATGGTTTCTCTACTTCAAAGGGGTATGTCTATGTCTGGGACGAACCACGTGATAAGAGTACACCACAAAGGATGCTTATCCTTAGGCCGATAAACCCTACCCGTCCTGCTAACGAGAGGTGGACTACAGAGGACCAACGTAACTGTCACCTACGCGGCCTACCACACGATCCAGCTAGACAGGGGATATCCACAAGTAATCTAGGTCTAAGCACCTCGCTTACACCTATACTACAACTCTCACCTATAGCGTCCTATAGATTAAAGTACTCAAAAGAGTTGTGAACCAGAACATACATGATTAGTAATTGCATAATGAATTAGAAGTAGATTACCAGAGTCATCCCATGAGCAAGCTTGATTAGAGCTTGATCATGACGAAGTACAACCGGAGGAAGAACCGACAGGCCGGCCTCTCCTCTAATCCTCCTTCGCTCTCCATCTCGCTACTATCTAGATCTACTCTAGTTTAGAGAAGAGAGGAGAGCTCTCATCTCTAAATCCTAGCTTTTGCTCTGCCTATGAATAATGAATAATGATCAAGGGGTGCCTCCTCCCGGGGCCAGGGGGTCTGGTTATATAGTCCCCTCAAGTGAACCTGGGCCGTCGGATCAAACCGACATTGATTGAACGGTTATTCTTGATCCTTTAGGTCGGTGGAGATCTCTCGAGAGAAAGAGTCCTGATTGGGCTCCAAGTCAGGGCGGGCGCCCAAGGCAGGAGGGCGGGCGCCCTGCCTCTGGCCCCGTTCGGCCTCCGCTTCCTTCCCGTGGCTTCTGGAGTCTTCTAGATGTAAGATAATTGCACGGCACGTTAATATCTCTATGTAATCCCGACATGTGGGCCTTTCTTCCGTATTTCCTGATAACCCCCTGCAGAAATAGACAAACACCAAAACTCATGGAATTCTGTCAGATAAAACCCTAAGTCTAGATGTTGATTTCATTTAGATCCTTTTCTTTGTTTATTTGATAATTAAATTTGATATTTAAGGACCGTCAATAGGTAGCAGGGGGTAAGTGAAGTATGGAAGTGGGATAGATAAGAAAGAAATGGTAGAGTGTTAGCTAGGTGGGAGGACAACGAGCGAGTATAAGTCTCCTATGTATCTACCTTTACTCATGTGGACTTAATCCTAATAGATAACTGACTTAACTAGACTGACTCCTTACTACTTGTGTGAGAGAGATAGTCAAGAAAACAGGAGACAGAACCCCTATTAAAGCGGCTATACTCTAATGGGTGCCCTACCTTTTAATAACTAGTTCGTACATGAGGAGATCCTAATGCTGAGCACGACCTGTCACGTCCTACCAGTGTGCGTCTACTATCCATCCGAACCAGCAGCCTCCATCGGTAAGACTAGTATGAGCACCATTCTCACACTTACTCTCACAACCCTAGATACTGTACAAGCAACTAGAGCTCCTATGCAAGATAGACAATGATATACACACAAGGAGTTGGTACAGGTAACCACTTCAACTAGGACAACTATACTACTAACACAATCACACAACAAGACTATAACAGGTATAAGAATTGTACTAAGTAAATACTGAAAGAAAATACTTAATAAAGTAAAGGAAGAATAAAATAAAGTAAAGTAATACTGAAAAGAAAAGATACAAGAGCAATACCAGACTCTCCAGAAGACAACTCTTGAGACCTGAGCTTTGCTCGACTCGACTCTAACTCTTATCCTAAACTAACTACAACTACACTTGATCTCCCAAGAGAAAGATTTGAGCTTGAGGCTACATTGGGGATTGCTTGGGGATGCCTTGGGCTGGTGGAGGTGCCCTCTATTTATAGGGGAGATGGAGTAGGGGCTACTCCAATGACACGTCAGCAATCCATGTGCCTCTCCACCTCCACCCTTGGTTAAACCAACCTCTAAACCGCCTTTGGATGGATGCCTTGGATCAACCACCATGTGGGAAGCGTACAGGGAGTCAGTGGAGTGACAACCAACCTAGATAGACACTGGGAGGGGGTTGGGCAACCCCATCCACTGTCCTGTGGGCCTAGCCTGGTCTTCTAGAAGACATCCCAAGTCGGTGAAGTGAAAGTGGGCCCGAGAGGCCATAGTAAGGGGGTCGGGCGACCCCCCACTAATAGGTGGGGCCACCTCCCTTGCTTGTGGGCCCTCTCCTCTATCTCTAGTGTGAGTATGAAATGGTAGGGCCCCTTGGTCACCTCGAATGATGGAAATGTTGGTCCATAGATCCATGTGACTTCATCTTCCACCACTGAGAGGGAACACGCTTGTGATCCAAGGATGGCACTTGCTTGGGACTGTGTTGGGAGGATCCTCTTGGTTTGCTAGTGTCTGAGATGGCCCCATGAGGGTATCGACCGATGCCACTTTTGTGCCCATCTTTTGTACATTGTCTCCAAAAGCTATGACATTAATGAATGTGAAGTTGGTTTGTCCAATTGGCCATCTTGGTCTGTTGCTCTACATTCATATGGAGCTTCTAGACACTAAAAAGTACCTGTTCTGAGTGCCTGCAACCAAATAATGACATGTACATGTGAAACCAAGTTACTTGTACCTAAGTCACTATGTGTTTGTTGGTTTCCTTCCACGTGGAACCAATTATTGATAAAGTATGTTCATGTTATGCTCATCTTCCTTGAAATCGAGGCCTATTGACGGTGTTTTGATGGGGTAAAAACATGGTTTAATTATCGTCAACAATCATAAAATCAGTGGGCACATAATTATTTCTAATTTTAACCAATAGATTAGTTGTTAATCCTTGTATATAGGGAGTGGATTGGTCAACTTGTTGCACATAAGCAGAATTTAGGGCTACTGGTGAATAAAATAATTCTTCATACATTTCTTTAGACATTATGTTCACACTAGATCCAAGATCACAAATTGCATTATTAAAAGCACAAGGACCAATAGAGGAAGATATAATAGGAATACCTAGGTCACCTTTCTTGATTAGGAATCCCCAACCATTTAGAGAGTAATCATAGCTTATGATGATGAGGTTGGCGGTCTCTGTGGTTGCTTCAGGCTTACCTGGTATTCTTCCTTTCTTAAAAGACAATATTGTAGCGGCAAATTGTGCTAATTGGGTTTCTAACATCTTATTAAAGCTAAGTTGATTTTTTATTATAGACGAGAAATCTTCCAATTTAGCATTTATGCTCTCTCACATCTTGTCATTAGCATGAAGTTTCTTATTTATGTTATCAGTCATTCTACCTTGACTATAAACAAGATCTTTAAGGAAAGAATAATCATTACCTTGATTACTTGGGCATTGTGAATAGTTAGTATTGTAATTGTTACCTTGAGTATTGGAGCACTGATCCCATCTTTGATTTTGAAGACGAAACCTACTGTCATTGTTGACAAAGTTGAGGTCTTTATGAGTATTAGAACAGTGATGTTTAGAGTGGCTTGCTTCTCCATAGACTTCACAAGTCATGTGGGATTCCATGGTTTGCGTGGTCTCTTGTATACTCATCTTCTCACAATTTTCTAGCCTCTTTGCTAGCAAGTCCATCTTGGCTACAATCATGTCACCTTCTTTAAGAAAATGCATACCTCTTTTATGGTGCTGTAGACGTTCATCGTTCCATCCTTGGTTGGACATCATCTTTTTAATCAATGCCTTAGCATCTATAACATTAAGAGAAAAGAATGCTCTACCAGCGGCAGCATCTAAATGGCTCCTATCAAGGGGAACTAAACCATGATAGAAATTCTAGATTAAAAGCCAATCTTTCATGCCATGGTGTGGGCAAGCAATGACAGACTCTTGCATACATTCCCAAGCTTTGGGAATTGACTCATCAACTTGTTACTGAAAACTAGAAATCTAGTTACAAAGAGCATTGGTCTTACCCATTAGGAAGAACTTAACTAGAAAGCATTGGAACAGTTGTCCTAGCTTTCTACAACATTGTGGTTAGAGTAGAACCACTGTTTCACTTTTTTCCAACAAAGGAAAACACAAAGACGAATAGCATCTTAGTTCACTCCCTTAATGGTGAAGGTGCTACAAGTCTCCAAAATGTGTTGGAGATGTGCGTTAGAATCTTCATGAGCCTTGCCACAAAATGGGTTAGCTTGAACCATCATGATTAATGTAGGCTTAACTCGAAGTTAGTGTCCATATTAATGACATTAGGAACGGTAGCTACATTAGCAGCAAAAGGAGCGAAGAATTCATGGATGGTCTTGTCAGCCATGATCATGAATAGAAGAAGGAAAGAAGGAAAGGGAACAAGATAGGAAGGGATAAGAGATCGGTAAAGCTAAAAGCTAAAGGCAAACTAATTCAACGAACTCAAAATGTTGAACCAGTTGCCTTCCCTAGTAATGGCCCCAAAAATGTTTGTTGACACTTCTTAACATCACTACTTAGAATAGAGTTTAGCTCTATCCCAAGCAACGATGCTAGAAATGCTTCTCAGTATTTTAAGTGTCACTTAGCGGGTTTGTCAGCCCAGCGCTAGAAATATGTGACAACAGTTCTGCAAGATGTGAGGGATTCCACAAGCACACAGAACTATCATGTAGCACTTCACCTAGGAGTACTAGGTGTTGAATTTATTTGATCCCAAAGGAAGGTGGTGTAGGTGGTTCCTTAGGATGAGTGGGTGAATTAGTGAGCAGTGGATATGGAAGCTTTAGTGTGGGCGATGAATGGAAAATGAATAACTATGGATAACTAGGATAACTAAGGATAACTAGAGGTAGGTTGGTCTCTACTTTGCACTGAGAGAGAGAAGGGTGTAATCTAGGTAACCAAGATAACAGAGTAACAAGAATGACCTTATCTAGTAAAGAGGCGTATGTGCTCCCGATTAAACTAAACACAACGCACAACGAGCCTTATGATTTAATAACTAGCCCCAACATGGTGGAATACACAAGTAAATAGGGTTGGCAGCACCTATTGCTACCACAAACAATCTGAAGGCTTAGCTGTATCTAAAGGTAAGATATAGCCTAAGCACCATGCTTAGTATTTAAACCTATTGTCTCTACTTGAGCTCAAATAAGAGACACCCTAACTAGATGATAGAGCGAGTACTAGATATGATAAAGCTATCACTAAGGTAACTAGATAACCTATGCCGATAGAACAAGGACCTAGACTTACTACTAAAAAATAGAAGCAAGAGTAAGACTTGAACTTAAAGGCATAAAATAATACTTAATAAGTAAAGTACTAAAAGTAAAGTACTGCATTAAATAAGAACTGCAGGATTACAAAGGAGCTATACCAGACCTGAAGAGTCTAGACGACTCTTCTAGACTCTAAGGCAGAGGCTCCACTTGACTCTTCTTCTCTTGCTAGCTAGTTGCTACTTCTAAGCTAGAAGAACTAAGCTAAGCTAAAGCCAGTGCTAGCGCTAGAGCAAAAGAGCTATGCTCTACTACTAAATGCTAATGTTAAGCTTGAAGTTGAGAATTCTTGTGGATTCAAGAGCCAGGGACCTCCTTTTATAGCTCCAAAGAGCATGGGGTACTTCTAGGCGTGTTGGAGGTTAGTGGACGGCAGTAGGGTGGCTGGCGCCAGCCAAGGGGGTGGCTGCCCCTTGGATCCACCACATTGCCATCCAACAGCCTTGGATGCACCCTAACGATGGTTGTAAGGTCTATGGATGTCAAATGCCAGTTGGAATGGCAGTTGGCATTGCCTATGACGGTTGGCCCATGGATCCATGACATATCCATCCTTCACCATTTGATGAAACCGATATAGATGAACGATGTAGAAGTTGTGGAGGTGATCCCATGTATCAATGACCTAAGTGGTGGCGGTCACTCTAGGCCACTTGACCCGGTTGCTCCCCTATCATGTCCACTTGTCACTCCATGCTCAAATTGGACCATTTTTTCTTTTTTCCTGCATACATATAAATTTCTAAGGACATGTGGAACTAGGTGAATTATAAATGAGAATTCCATCATTTCATGTTGATATACCTTATAATTAGGTCAAATTTTGATGGTGAAATGAGGTGTTAACGACCATCAACACCCTCCATCGTCGCCTGCAGTGCACCTAGCATGTACTTAGAAGCTCCTTCTTGTCCCAAGGTCGATCGCCTAATGGTGCTCATATCTATATCTTGGAGCAGGCAAAGGTAGCGGATTTATAGGGATGAGAAGCAGAGTGGAGGTGAGATGGAGGAAGGAGGTGTAGAGAGAAGGTGTTGTGGGATAAGAGTGGAGGAGGTGAGGTGACAGAACGAGCAAGGAGAGGTAGACGATTGCCACCAAACCCAATTTGTGGCCATGCTAACGAAGACAGTTTTTTGCCCTCAGAGGTACATGCTCCTACCCAATGCACCATTAGATATGTATTAGAATGTGTGCCCTGAAGGATAGAAATACCCAATGCACCATTAGATGCGCATTGGGATGTGTGCACTGCATAAGACTCTTCTATAGTGTAGACATCTCAATGTGCATCCAATGGTACATTGGGTAGGAGCATATGCTCCTAAGTACTTGGTTGCTCCTTCCCATCCTAAGGTTGACCACTTGATAGTGCTTATGTCTATATCTAGGGGGAGGCGGAGGCACTGGATCCACATAGGTGAGGGCGGAGTAGAGGTGAGAAAGAAGGAGACACAAAGAAGGTGCAACAGGCTGCTAGAGCGTAAAAGGCGAGGTGACGGCGCAAGCAAGGAGAGACTAGCAATGTTGATTGGAAAAGTTAAACGTGTTGGATTTCTATTTATAATAGACTGGTGACTAGTTCTTCTAACGTGTGGAGGCACATGGTACTATGACTAGAATGGAGATGTGGAGATGGCATGAGCAACCATGGAAATCAATCAAAACAGTAAAAATGGTAGGAATAGGGCAGGAACCCATGGATGCATCCACCGTCCGTTTTATTTTTATTACTCGTTGAAGATCTACTAATAGATAAATAATCTAAAAAAATACTATGGATGAATTTCCCGTCACCTTGCAGGAGTGAATGCAAGCACATCTAGAAAAATCTTTTTGCTTATTCCCCCCAAACCTTCGCTAGCCCTGCCCAGTTTGTTTAACAAAGCCAACACTCGACCAAACAACTTACAATTTTGTAGCGCATCGTGCTCTAATTTTTGTACCTTGAGTTTGTGACACTTGAATTTCTTTACTGTTTCGCAATTTTTGCTCACAGCGGTGTTGTTGCCACCCACACACCACCACCACCACCACCACCACGAAAAGCACGATAATGTGGTCTGAAATGTACACTTGGACTATCTTGGAGATTTTTTTTTTTGACGATATTTTACTGAAGATCCCTGAAGAAGGCCAAGGGATTTGGGTGACGTAAATTCTGTATCGCATTGTGGTCGCCTCGTCGTCAATCAAAAGATGCACGGGCCAGATCTGACAACCCTAGCAAAGCAAGCCCGTCAATTTCCATCCCCTTCGCCCGCCCAACCGCGGCCATGTCTCGACGCGGGGCAATGTCATCGACCGCCGCCCCGCGCGCGCGGCTGTCGCCGCCGGCGCCCGCCTCCCACCCGCCGCCGCGGAAACGTGGCCGCTCTCCATCATCGGCTCCTGGAAGCACGGCGTCATCGTGGCGCGCGTCCGCCGAGAACGCCGTGCCCCTCGACCACCACCGCCGCCGCTGGCACAACCCGGAGCGTGCCCCTGGTCGTGTCTGGCAGCGGTTCCGCGCGCCCCAGCTTGCCTTGCCCTCCTCCAGGCTTTGGGTTTGCTCGGAGGACGCTTCGACCTCCCCCTCCGGAGGTATTCTTAGCAGAAAATAGTTCCCAATTGCCTTTGCTCACCATATGTTTGTCTATATGCCTGAGTATGCTTGCAGTGTTGTTTTCTTACTATTTTTTAATAAAGATTTTCTTACTATATGTTACATAAGTGTTGCTACTAGGAACTGGCTTGGACATTGTACACTCAGTGCAATTAAGAAAAAAATTGCTCGAGCCAGTGCATTTTTTTTAGAACATGCCAAACAGTGCACCCCCTGAATATTATGATTTTTGTCGATCCTTTACCATGAATCTGTATTCTCTGTTTCCACGTGGAATATTCTTGTGAGCTGGACACAATACTTTCATGGTTGATTCAGTGCTCGTTCTTTGTTTTTCTAGATGCCTGCACTATCATGTCATACAACATCTTGGCTGATTACAATGCTCAGAATCATCCTGACCTTTATTTGGATGTCCCCTGGGATGCACTGAGGTGGGATTCAAGGAGGCGACTTATTATCCGTGAAATTAGGCACTGGGATCCTGACTTAGTGTGTCTTCAAGTAAGAATCCAGTCTCAGTGATAGTGATGACATTCTCGCACTGTAGTCTGTAACACTTCATTATTTGGAAGGTAGGAAGTGGATAGGTTTCAGGATATTGCTACAGGAATGAAGAGCCGAGGGTACGAAGGTATATATCAGGTACATCACTTCCTTCACAAAGACATTTTCTTTCAAATATTTCTGTGTTTCAGTTCTTAAGTGACAGTTTGTGATCATCAGAGGCGAACTGGAGATACTAGAGATGGATGTGCCATGTTTTGGAAGTCAAAACGGTATGGATGATGCATTGCCCTTTATTATATTGATTGATCTGAATAAAATGGTATTTTCATTTCATCTTTGTTTCCAAATGTAGGTTACATCTGCTTGAGGAAGATAGTATTGACTTTAGTGAATTCAACCTGCGAAATAATGTTGCTCAAATATGTGTTTTTGAGGTACCTGAAGTAGTACTAGTTAGTTCAATGATGAATAATTCCATACGATTGTACATTTTAAACAAAATCATAGAAACAAACGTGTGAGTAACCATTGTTCCATTGCTGGTACATTGAACGTCATTTCTGAATGCTTCTTACCTATTTTATTTTTCAGCTTAACGGAACACACAAATTTGTACTCGGGAATATTCATGTTTTGTTTAATCCAAAGCGGGGTGATATAAAACTGGGCCAGGTATTAATTTCAGTCTCGTTTATTGCTGTGTGTATTCTTTGTACATATATCTATTCTTATGGACATGGCCATTTGCTGATGGCCTGTTGTGGATAGAATTTATATTTTTGACAATTAGCTACTTTCTGTTTCGCCACCCTAGAACTTTATCCAATTTATTGTTCTCCATTTTTGATTCTCCCTGCAGATTCGCATGCTACTTGAGAAGGCAAATGCTCTTGCTGAAAAATGGGATAAAATTCCTATCGTGCTTGCTGGTGATTTCAACAGCACACCTGATGTATACCTTTATTGCTTCTTGACACGTGATTTTTTACTTATAGAACAAAATTATGTTTAGCAAGTTTCTTGTTATACAACTGCAATGCAAACAGAGCAATATTCAGAAGTGATATACTATAAAATAGTTATGTGTCTATGGCAGTGCGGTGCCACTAGGCCATCTAAAGTTTGTTATGATATCTAATTTGAAGAATGTGGGAGCCTTTTTGATATGTTACTGACATTTTTTATTTCATCTGTTATTTCGTTTTCTTGTTTTATGAGAGCAGAGCGCCATCTACAAGTTCTTGTCGACAATGAAGGTAGAGTGATGCCTTAGAACTTCTTGAGGACATTATAGTTATCCCTAGTTACTACAAAATTTAATCGACAGTGCACATTGCGTTTGTTTTTTGTGTAACCAGCTGAACATTTCTTTGCATGATAGAAGGCAGTTATCTGGACTTGATAGCTCTGATTTTGGCCTGTATGAGCTTTGTAGGTCAGCAGTCTTTCTTGTCAGATCACTATTAACCTAGTACATGTCTTCTTTTCTTCTATTGAAGACTTATTCTGATATTTCTCATAGTCTGCTCAAGTATCAATGGACTGATGAAGAAGTGAGAAATGCAACAGGGTGTTCAAATGTCGTGGTGGCTGAACATCCATTGAAGCTCAGTAGTTCATATGCCATGTTAAAGGTACTAGTTTGTAACTTCAATTGGGAGCACGGTGGCTTTTGACATTTAGGTTAGGGCTTCAAGTGAAACTATTGCTCATTATTCTAGGGAAATTCAGACAATAGGGGTCTTCATGGTGAACCCTCGGCGACTTCCTACCACAAGAAGTTTCTTGGAACTGTTGATTATCTGTGGTATGCAGTATGCTTCTAAATGTTTGCCTGCTTCTTGTTGTATGTATACACAATGTGACTGAGATTCGTTGTTGAAGGCACACTCGTGGAATTGAATGCTCCAGAGTTTTGGACACGTTACCTATAGGTGTTTTGAGGAGAACGAGGGGTCTTCCAACCAGGGTAATACCCCATCTGTTTTGCTCCGTAGTAATTTAAATGAATCCTTTCGTGGAACTACCTCTTAATCTTAAGGGTCTGTTTGGTTGGTGACCGAAACCTGCCATAGCAAAGATTTGTCGTGCGACAGTTTCTTCGGCAGCTGTTTGGTTCTCTGCCACACCTATGGCATGCCACACTTTTTTATCACCCTACCCCACATGTCATAGACTCATTTTCATGCCAAACCTTGCCACAAGTGTGGCTTCGATTTTGGTCGCCACACTTTCTTTGGCAGCCATAGTTTGCCGAAGGTTAGGCATGACAAGTTTTGGTTACCAACCAAACAGGCCCTAAATCTTTGGTGATCCTGGAATGTGGATTTTTTTGTGTACTATATCTGTAACTGCTAATTTGTGCCATAAATCTTTTTTCAGGAAATTGGCAGTGATCATTTGCCCATTGTTGCTGAATTCTCTTTCCCAGAATCAGTTGATGATTCTGGTGAAGAAGATGAATCTGAACAAGATGAGTCTGAGAAAGAAATGAGCAAAGCGCAACACTTATTTTTCTCCTCAGATAGTTCTGCTGAAGTGGCGGAGTGATTCAGTATTTCGGTTGGTCAAAAAGGTTTGAGTTAAGTTATTCAAGAACAGGGAGTATGGTGCACCAGGGACTACATTGCATCTTCCATGGCCCATAAACAGATCATCTTCGGCTTCAGTGCACAATGAATTTCTCGATATCTTTGTCCGTGTACGGTACAGGATCCTGCTGTCGACAGAATCAAGTACCACATTGAACAGAATCAAGTACGGGCAGCTGTATGAAATGCAAGATTGCAACGAACTACTAGTCTGTATGAAGTTGAAACGGCAATTTAGTGGATGTATTTATTACGAAGTTGAAACGGCAATTTTTTGAATAGTAACTGGCAAACGGCCCTGTCCCATTTTCCATAAAAATATATAAAACACTATGTGCTCAGCTTTTGGATTCCAACGTTGTAACCTTGCTCAGCATGAACGAGAAAACTACGTAAACAATAGCTTGTCATATGCTTTCAATGATATTGCCTTGAGGCCAAACTTGTAAAGCGAACACGCCAAAACTTGGAGCTTAAACTTTTGTGTTTCTTTTGAAATATAAAATAGGAGAAACCTCCTTTTCTAAAAATATATAAAACACTATGGCACACACCCATAAAGGGTTACAACCTAAGATCTATGACTAATTGTGATATGTTTGCTATAACCAAGGGGTCAACCTTCGTGAGCAATTGTCTTGTTTTTTTTATATGTTTTTATGCTTATCACTGACAACAAAAGGTGTAGGGTCCTATTTTTTTAGGTCCAAATAATTGTGAGAGGTATGTTATATTTTAGGGTCAGTTCGTTATGGCTTATTCCTGGCTTTGGCTCTAGCTTTTCTGGAACGTTTTGTATGAGAAACCGTTTCTCTAGTGATTTCAGAGAAGCCGGAACTGTTTCAAAGAGGAGCCCTAGGAGCAGCCCTGCTAAAACACCCCCTTAGTAAGGGTCTTGGGCTCTTTGCAGAAGCTAACAAACAATCCCTCGGTGGGCCTGCCGTTCTAGTACAACTACAATCAGTCCCCGGAATGAGAGGCCATACATGGATTTTCAAGATAGGGAGGCAGCCAATCACAGCCAAGCATCTGGCCACGTGTGCACTCACCACTCAGGGCGAGAGGACAGCAGGGCACGGGCGACACCAGCAGTACGTGCACAATAACCGTTCCACTTTGGTCCATACTCCATAGCAGCGCACACCACACCACACCACACCACAAAGAGAGAGCGGGCAAAAGGTGAGGCCGAGAAGCGCTTTAGCCGTTAGGCGATAAGAGTGAGCTGGTGCACCGGCATGGCGGCCACGGCGTACTCCGTGGCGCTCCTCGGCGGCGCACGCCTCCCGGCCGCCCCGCGCTCCGCCCTCCTCCCTCGCCGCAGCGTCTGCCAGCTTCGCCTCCAAGGTAATAACGAGGAAGGCGCCTCCCAGCAGCAGATTGCCGCTCATCTGAGACGTCGTCGTTTTAGAGGATTATTCACCCGTGCTTTTGGCGACGTTGCAGATGCACCGAGGCTCTCCCTGCTGCGTGCGAAGGCCGCGTCCGAGGACACGTCGGCCTCCGGCGACGAGCTCATCGAGGACCTCAAAGCAAAGGTACGTGCCAATTGCCGGCCAAATCGACATATGTATCTATTCGCCATCGATCAGGCAATGCGCGCATGCCTTCGTAACCTCACCCCTTTTCGTGCCTTTGACTTTTGACTTGCAGTGGGACGCCATTGAGGACAAGCCCACCGTCCTCTTGTACGGCGGCGGCGCCATCGTCGCCCTCTGGCTGACGTCCGTGGTCGTCGGCGCCATCAACGCCGTGCCGCTGGTATGTAGCTGTAGTAGTGTCCGTGAGGGAATCAACACCTGGGTATTGTTCCAGTCCAATCTTTCTCTGAACTGCATGCGCTAACCGGCCGTGGTGTTCTTGAGCAGCTCCCCAAGATCCTGGAGCTCGTTGGGCTCGGCTACACCGGCTGGTTCGTGTACCGCTACCTCCTCTTCAAGGTAACCGAGATAGAGAGAGTGTGCATATAAAATTCTTTTGTACTTGTCTTAATCTTGTTCAGATTTCTTAGCTGTTTTATCCATCTCTACGTCTTACAAAAAATGGCTTTTGGTTCTTTTTTAACTTCAATTACAGGAAAGCAGGAAAGAGTTGGCCGCCGACATTGAGACCTTGAAGAAAAAGATTGCTGGAACAGAATAAACTCTCATGGAAAGTTTTAGAGGGCCCTTTCTTCTTTGGAAAGATATCTAATCGGAGAACAATGCAACTACCTGAGTACTACAGCCCATGTGTGTGTGTGATGTATATCTTCAGTATACAAAGGAAACATCGTTTGTTGTGTAGTAGCATTGTATTAGTTTAAATGTATCTCTACTACCTATCTGCTAAATTCTTCTTTTGATTTGGCAAATTTGTGAGTACGTAAATAAGAACGTAAAACAAATAGAGTATCTAACCTATATGAGTACTAAAAACTTATTCGACAAGATTAAAAAAATACAATTGTAACATAAACAAATATTCCCTTCATTCTAAATTCCAAATTCTAGGCCACCGCAGTTTTGTTTTAAGTCAAAATCCTTTAATGTTGTGGAGTCGCTGGTCTGAAAAGTCATGGCTGAAATTACTGTTGGCTGATTTATTATGATAAAAAAACACTAATGGCTGGCAGAAAAAGTACGGCTGATAAGAGAAGCGAGATATATTTCATGAAAATTTTAATAAAAGCTATTCTTTCCAAATTACATGGTACATACTCCCTCCGTCCCAAAATAAGTGTCGTTTTCGCTTCCCGAGAAATAACTTTAACTAAATATATAATAAAAATATTAATATTTATAATACATAATTAGTATCATTGGAAAGATCTTTAAGTCTAGTTTTTTAACAAATTTATTTAGAGATAAAAATATTGCATGTATTTTCTACAAATCGAGTCAAAATTGTGGCACAAAAACCTAAAACGACATTCTTTTTGGACGGAGGGAGTACAAAGATGCTTATAAATATGCACGCACACTCAACTTCATAAATACATACATGTAAACTCTATTGATATGAGCACATTCCAAAGACTAAGCCGGCAGTGATGTCACCACATGTCTGTTTTTGTCAATGGGCACATTTTCTACTAAGAGTAGCTCGTTAAATTTTGACCATAAGAAAAATGTAAACACCCGTGCAAAGTCGATGAGGCTTTGCTTGAGTACTATTGCTCATGCGAGCTCTGTTTTCTGTACTGCATATATGTATACAAAGTTAGCTTTGTTGTCTAGTAATGATGTGGCTCTATTCGTTTGGCTGATAAGTCATAGTTGTGTTCGCTGATTTATTATGAGAGAAAAACATTACTGAATGACGGATAGATTCGGCAAATAAGCTCAAACGAACAGGCATAAATTGTTGTAGCTTAAAGAAAGAATGCAGTTTGTTGTTTAGTAATGAAGTAGTTTAAATATATTGTACTACTGACTATTAAATTCTTCGTTTGATTTAGCAAATTTGCGAGTGTATTTTTATATGAATAAATAAATTTGCGAGTGTATTTTTATATGAATAAATAAGAAACTTAAATAAATAGTGTTTTTAATCAATACCTTTACAAAAAATCTTAAATCTTTGATAGGTGATTGAGATGCAATTCTAACGTCCTTTACATCTATGTAGAACCATAATAAATACTTGGTGACAGAAATGATGATCTGTAAAAGAAGTAGCAAATCATATTTCATGATATTGTAATGCTTAAGCAATTTTGACCAATTTTAGCAACTGCTATTTTAGGACATGCCTATCCGAAACTCATGTTTTTTAAGGCTTGTGGCATTCAAAGTACTCTCTATAACCACAAAAGAATACAATTCTTGATGCATTCTTGGTTCTCATGATGTCTAAACTTTGACCAAATATATAGGTAAAAATATTAATGTTTGCTTTCAAAATATATTAATATTTATAACACTAAATAAGTGTAGTATGCAAATATATCTCATGGTAAATCTAATGATACTTATTTGATATTATAAATATTATTTTTTATTTATAGTTAGTCAAGGTCAAAATACTTTAACATGGTATGTCAGAATTGTATTTTTATGTGGATGGAGTGAGTATTTTGTAGGGTCCAAACACTCTTAAATCTGATTGACAAACAATAGAATTTAACTTTTTCTTGACACTTGGTTTTTGGTCCATGGGATAAAGATTTAGGGATTGAGATGTTTTTGATAAAGGAAGGATTTTATTAATTCACAGTCATTACATTGAGTTGATACAATAAAAGTGAATTCACTCCGGCTTTTGCCTAAACACAAAACCTAAGCGAAAGAAACCTGACACTCTAGTGACAATCAATTCTAAGACTAGATCGCCACCCATGTGCCCGGGAGAAAAATATCGTAACCAGTTGCATCAATTGTTCCAATGCCTTCTGCACCAAATCCTGTGTGTAAGGCTTTTGGAGGATAACCTATGTATGCAGCCAATGGATTACCGAATAAACCACATGCAAGGGAGAGTAAACATGTTTCTTTCCAAATACCAATTCATTTGTGCATAACGAAAGTGACCAACAAGTAGCCACCGCTCCCAACAAAATTAAAGGTTTGAGAACCTTCTAAAACCCTCGAAGCCAACTTCCAAAGAGGTGGGAAAAGCTGCAGGGCCGAGGAACGCAACTTGTATGATGTGACTTGTGGCTTTAAGTGATGCTCATGGATCAACGACATATGTTAATGAAAACAAATTTGCTATCCAAAAGATTTGGGGGGTTTGGGAATTATTAATACTAGGTTGATGAATGATTGTTTGCTAGTTAAATGGATTTGGAAGATTCTGCAAGAGCCAGATGCTTTGTGGTTTAAACTCCTAAAAGCTAAATACATGGTAGGGGTTAACTTCTTTTCTTCCAAAAGCAAAGGATGTTCCCAGTTTTGGCAAGGTTTGCATAAAATTAAGCATCAGTTTAAATGGGGGGCAACCTTTAGAGTGGGGAATGGTAGGAACTGTCTGTTCTGGCAAGATTGTTGGCTGAGGGAGGTTCCACTCAAGATTTAGTATGATGATCTTTACAGAATGGTGAGAGATCCATATAGCACTGTTTCTGATTGTTGGGTAAATCAGGATTGGTTTATAGACTTCCATAGAGCTCTTTCTAGCGAGGAGTTCGAGAGATGGATAGGGCTTTATGATGAGTTGCAACATATTTCGATAAGTGACAGTCCTGATGCTGTGTTCTGGGCTCTTGATAAATATAAATCTTTCACAACCAAATCCCTTTATAGATTCTTGTCCAACAGAGGCATGCCTAGTAGGGTAGCTGGCATAATCTGGAAGTGCAAAATCCCGTTAAAGATAAAAAATTTCCTTTGGCAAATCTTCAATAACAAATTGCAGGTTGGCCTTTCTTTGATCAAACGAGGTTGGAAAGGGGATGGTAAATGTTGTGTTTGTAATGTTTTGGAGAATATTAATCACCTCTTCTTTGATTATCCCTTAGCAAGAATGCTTTGGGCAATCTTAAAAGAGGCGTTTGATTTGGAGTCAGTGCCTAGATCTTTACACGAGCTGTTGGGAAGTTGGTTACATGGCAAGGGGCCTTTACCATCTCGGCTTATCATGTTTGTGTTTGCCGGCTTTGCCTGGACACTTTGGGTGACTAGAAATAAGATGGCTATTGAAAAAGTATTCCCTAATATGCCATCTGATGTAGTGTATGGTGCTTTATCCTTGTTACAGAAGTGGATGATTCGGCTTAAGGAAGACGACAGATGGAGGATGTCTCAAGTGAAGGACAAGGTGGTTTGTTGGATGCGAAGCTTCAAGACGAACGCGTCAATGCCAACTGATGTTCATGAGATTTGAGTAGAGTGTCCAGACTGTGTTCGGTCTGCTCTTTGTTTCTTTTTGTGCTTTGTTTGTCACTGGTTACCCCAGTATGTACCCAAACTGTTTGCTTTCTTAAAAGCAGAGGTTTCCCCTCTTTTAAAAAAAACAAATTTGCTATGCCAAGCTCCCCTACTTCCCTCCTGTTGCGAGCTCAGGTGACGTTTTTAGGGTGGGTGGGTGGGGTTAGGGTTAATTTGGAGGAGTTATACATGTTTCGATAGACCTAAAGGTAGCTTGGAGGTGAGCGATAGTGGCGATTGAGATTAAGCCCCTAAATTTGGTTTCAGTGATTGATGAACTTATGTCTATATGAATGATTGATGAACACAAGACTATATAACTAACGTGTACTTTACACGGGGTAATTACTATTATTAGTGATATTTATGGCTACATGGTATTTTTGGCCATGGATTTTAGATTTTATATATACTAGGAGGATTCCTCGTGCGTTGTCGTGGGTATGAAAGAGGAATCTTTATGTATGGTGTTGGTAGTGCAGGAACATGATATAATATATGTATAGATTTATTAGCACAATCGTGAAGATTGTATTCATAGTGGATGGTGTCTTGTTGTAGATCTGATAATTCTTGTGCTAGTGAACTATAATTGTAAATTATAGTGGATTGTTGAGATGGATACCTTCTGTGAAATTGGGTGAACGAGATGCTCTCCTAGACACTCAGTTTCATGTTAATATAGCCGGTGATTAGCCCATCGGTGATGGTGTTGGTCCTATAATTAAGGATTTGATTACCAAGTCGTAGATCTCATAGATATAAAATGTACCTGAACTGGTTACAAACATTACAGGAAGAGGTTTACACTAGACACTGTTTAACACCTTGCATGTTAAACAAAATAGCTGATGAAGTTTTGCTTTATAAAAGTTATAGATTGAACCAAAGGATATTCACAAAGGTTAGGACACTATCGTTTTTAAGTGCAAACTTGATCTTTGTAAGTACTATATGGGTCATTGTTTTTCTTCGACCATAAGAGGGGTCGAGATGGTAGCAAGAGCGTTATGAGATGCACATGTGTTATTAGTTACTAGTATAGTGCCCGTGCTAACACCACGGTTTCATTCTAGGAATAACCTAAAGTCCATACAACCTGCAAAACAAAATAAAAAAGAGAATAACCTAAGCATCACTCTACGTAAGTCTCATATTTCAGAAGAGAGTAACTCCTATAATGCAGTACATGCTTGTTTATGAACATCCTCGCTGTTGGAGTGGTGGAGCTTGACAATGGCGGGCACAACTAAATTTTTAAAGATGAAAATGATAAACCTGCTAAATTTTGATATATTTTAGGCTTGAACTTTCTCCTGCCAATGATATTATTTTTATGCATCAGTTTCTCCTGCCAAATGGGATTATTTTTAGGCTTCAACTTTTTTCTATAGCCCGCTTCAATTTTGATTAATTTTGAAACAGAATCCGTACAAAAGAAAACTTACTCAATTAATTTTAGGCTCCAACAAACTGAAGGTTACTCAGTTGAGATGTGCTCGCGAACACCACGTCTATAGGAAACAATACTTATAATTGTTTTTAGTGATATAAACTATAAAGAGCAATTTATGCTTCCATTAATAAAGTGTGCTCTTGGAGCTTGGTACATTTAATAAGAACCTAAAAACATAAGAATATCTTGGACATTAAGCATAGTTATCAAACAAAAAAAAAGATATGTAAAATTATTAACCCAATATATTCCAAGCAAGAGGAAAGAAACAACAACAAAGAGTGCAAAATGGAATTAAGGCTAATCAATTCACTGATACTGAAAAGTCAATGTTGGTGGGAAACATCATCATCAAACAGGTTTGAATTCCCTCACGCATCCAGCTTCCAAATTGTGGATCAGCTACAAAACGGTCTTACAATGGCACCTTCAATATCTATCTGTACATAGAAAAACAAGGACAGTATCTAGATGAACTGTTTTTAGGTAAACACAAAACAGTAAATGACACCTTCAATATATATTTTTAGGAAATCATGTCCAACCGCCATTGCTGATGAATCGAAGTCATCATGGACTATTAATAATCTAGATGGGACTGTGTTCAGTAATGTTTGGATCATGATTGTCATAAAATCCAGGTCATATACATATATGCAAACAAACTACATTTTCTGTGAAAAATTAACGGCTGCAGGCTCCTGTTGGAAGAAGATGCAAGAAGGCATCGGGAAGCTACAATTCCGTCTAAGCAGTCTTAAAATGTAGGCACAGACAAATCCAAGACACAAAAAGGTAAGCAACGTTTAATCATTCAAACTCGCACGACACGGCATTGGCGAGCTCACCTTGCACTGGGTGTGTGCCGCGGCCCGCGGCACGTTTGGTTCGAGCTCGGCGAGGAGGCCGAGGACGCCGCCAAAACGGAGAGGTGAGTGCAAAATTTGCCGCACGTCCATGGGCCGCCCAACCGCGATCCGCACACTGGAGATATACGCTCGTTGAGATATGGTCCAACCGCACACCGGAGTATCCAGCCTCGTATATCTTGTACCTCCAGATGCAGCGTTCATCCCGCCATGCCTGCGCTCGGGAGCGCACCTGGCCATGGGCCAACGGTGACGTCCCCCACCTCATCTGTTCCCCCGACGATCTGCGGCGCCTCATCTTCCCCGACTTCGGCGCTGGCGCCTTCGCCCGGCTGCGTCGCACGCCTCAAGCGGACTGGGAGCAGTAGACGAGGAGCCTGTGCTAGACGTGGCGGCCGCCGGCCGAAATCCTAGCCGGTCGTCGACTGGGAGTAAGGAGACGAAGGCCCTCGCCGAGGACGGAGAGAGGCGCTACGAGGACGGGCGGGCGAGCGGACTGGCGCAGCTCCGGCGGGCGCGGTGGGCGGCGCAGCACCGGGGCGGGCAGCGGCGGCTGCGCTCGCGGTGGGTGATGGAGCCGCACGCGTGGTGAATTTGTGTGATGTGTGATTGACGCGAGGCTGAGGGTGTGTAAGGTCGTGATCATACTTCTAATCCGGGCCGTTAAATGTGTAGAATATGTGCTGTGAGTAGTTGATCTTGTAGGTGGGATTTGCCTAGAGAAGATTTCAATTATAGTAGAGAAGATTACAGAAAAAGGAAAAAATACAAAGAAGATCAGGGGGGGAAATGTGTCTAGCAAAGTGGGCTACCTCGACAAGCCGGCTCCCCCTGGTCCCAACCATCGCATCGCATTCTCCTTGCCTGCTCCAGAAACCAGAATGTTCCCCTCCAGCTCCGCCTCCGCCACGGCCCCGCGCTTCCTCCGCCCCTTCACCGGCGCCACCGCAGTACCCCGCCGCGCCATGGCGGCGGCATCCGCGGGCGGCCCAAGCGACCCGTCGACGCCGCAGCAGTCTTCTCCCACCACCAAGGCGGTGCGCGTGGTGGTGAAGGGCCGCGTGCAGGGCGTCTTCTTCCGGGACTGGACCGTGGAGACGGCGCGCTCCCTGGGGCTCGCCGGGTGGGTCCGCAACCGCCGCGACGGCACCGTGGAGGCGCTGCTCTCCGGGGACCCCGACAAGGTCGACGAGATGGTGTCCCGGCGGATCCCCGTTGGCCCGCCCGCGGCCGTCGTCACCGCCGTCGTGCCCTCCCCCGCCGAACCGGTCGCCCCCGACGAGGGCTTCCACCGCAAGCCCACCGCCTGACTGGTGGGCTGGTTCGTCAGCCATCCATCCATGCGGCGGCGCGTGGTCATTGACGAACGGCGCCACTCGCCTGCGTGGTAATCAATCTACTGAAGAACACGTACGTTATTTTCCTGGAGATTGCTAGTGCTAATTTTCAGCGTTGAATCAAATAATCTCAATCACGACGAGGAGCTGCTTCGATGAGTGGACCAGGATTGTGACTGCTTGATGCATTCGGTTCTTGTGATCATGTTTTGTGCAGCCCTGTGAACTGTGGTGTTTCTGACAAAAAAAAAAAATGCCGTGCCTGTAATTATCTGCTCTGTTCCAAGAGAAATGGTTGTGGATGGTGCATTTGCGCTTAGATTTGCTTTCAATATTTCTATATGAACTGTTTCAAAAAAAAGAGAGAGAAAAACTATGGAGATTGCCTAGTGTCCACGGTACAGTTATGAGTTGGCCCCTAGTTATGAGAGATTTGAGAGGATCATCGATGTGCCCGGCGT
Source organism: Sorghum bicolor (assembly GCF_000003195.3). NCBI lineage: Eukaryota > Viridiplantae > Streptophyta > Magnoliopsida > Poales > Poaceae > Sorghum > Sorghum bicolor. The sequence goes on along the minus strand of NC_012879.2, from coordinate 10,890,666 downwards.
GCTAGTCATTTGTTGTATCTCTTGTTGGTGATGCAACAAATGAATTTGACTCCAACTTAGAAACCTTTTTACATACTTTTTCTATGAGTACATTGATTAAACTAGGCACTTACGAGATTTTTCCTAAATGTCATGAGTTATTGTGTTTAGCTTATTTCTAAAACTCATGTAGAAATTGAGTCGTTAAATACTTGGCAAAATGTTTGGCAAATTAGATTCAATTTTAGTGAAACCTATAATGCAATGATCAATCTTTGTCTATTTTTTCTCATAGAATTTTCTCTCTTGTCACTAGCTCATGTTTCCGTATTCATTTTGAAAGTTGAAGTACTTGATTTGCGTAGCTTAGCACTTGAGAGATCTAAGCTAATAGCTACAACAGGAGAAGCAATATCTCACTCAAGTAATCACCAGTGTCTTCTTAACACTATTTAGTGTACATTGTGTCTGTAACTAATCTTCAATCTCTTCCTAACACTACTTGGTATACATTCTGTGTGTATACTACTTGCAGTGTTTTTTTTCTGAACACTTGTCTGAAATCCTACACATAGGAAACTATCACGCTACTGTAAAATTTGTAACTTGTATAAACTACAAGCCGTACTTCTTACGCACTAGCTTGTTCGCTTGTCTTATTTTTTTCTGCCAGCCAATAGTGTTTTTCTCTCATAATAAATCAGCGAACAGTATTTCCAACTATGACTTTTCAGCCACGGTATATATTTTTTCTCTTACAACAAATCAGCCGCAAAAACAATTGGAACAAGAAAGCCATTAGCTGAGTAATAATGAAGAGGTGATGTTTATAGGTACAAAGCAATACAGATACTGCATATATAAATATGTGTATCTCTAGTAAGGATGAATTTTTTGGGCCAAGAGTCACAACAACATTTTGGTACTGTTTCCTCACCTTTTTTTTGGACAAGATTGAGGATATGCATGATTATGGTGTGTGCACTGATGCTTTGAAGATGTACACCTTCCGCCCCACAAATAAACATATTTCTTGACTTTCATAATTCATATTTGACTATTCATCTTATTCAAAAAGTTTTAATAAATATTATTTATTTTTTATGACTTATTTTATTGTTAGATATATTTTTATAATGATTTATTTATTTTATTATTTGTAAAAATAAATAAATAAGACGAATGGCCAAACATAAATCATGGCAGTCAAAGAAATGCATTTATTTGTGGGACCGAGGAAGTACATGTAAATGGAGGAAAAATTTCTGGCAGAAATGCTAGTCAAAATTATATAAACATTATAAGCTGGATTAATTCCTGGGCTGTTTCTATTGTAACCGAACGGGCCTAGCCCACAACCGTAGCCCATCACACCCTCTGCCACGGGCTGCGAGCTTGACCCAGCCGAGCAGGGTTTCAGAAATTTATTGGGCCGGGCTTGGGTTGCCCTACTAGGGCAGGCCGGCTTTCCAGAATCTTCCAGTTCCAGCAGTTCGTTGCTTCGGCCGTCTCCAGTCTCCACGCCCCGCTGCTTCCACCACCGTGTACCACCACCACCGCGGCCATGGCCTCCTCCGCCGATCCGGACGCCTCCTCCACGCCGCCATCGGCGCCGCAGCCGGAGCCCGCACGGAAGGGGGTCCGCGTGGTGGTGAAGGGGCGCGTCACGGGGGTGGGGTTCCGCGACTGGACGGCCTCCACGGCCGAGTCGCTCGGCCTCGCCGGCTGGGTCCGCAACCGCCGCGACGGCAGCGTGGAGGCCCTCCTCTCCGGCGACCCCGCGAAGATCGAAGACATGATAACCCGCCGCCTCCCCGTCGGGCCCCCAGCCGCCACCGTCACCGCCGTCGTCCCGTCCCCGGCCGAGCCCGTCGATCCGTCCGCCGGGTTCGAGATCAAGTTCACCGTCTGATCCGCCCGTCCCGCAACAGGTTCGCGTCTCGCCCGCGCGTTCTTGGACGGTCTATTTGTGTACTACTACTGCGATTAAAGATCAGAGGCGACACCTAATGCACCGTACTGTTTACCTGGAAAGCTCTGCTTGGGGAAATTCATGTCAGATTGTGAGTGCAAACCTGTTTCCTACTACCAAGTGTCCAAGTCTGAATATTAATAATCTGTAAGTTATGCCAGGATTCAGATGGAAACTTTTTTGGCACTGAGAAATGTGTTGCTTAATTTGGCTTGAAAACTTTCAAAGACGGTTGCCTGAACAATCTCTGTGTTCATGACCCTAATGTACAAACAGGGTCTTTATACAGTACGAGTATGCATTAACGTCAAAGTTGGCATTCACAAAGCTGTCAAGTGACCATTGACAATTTCTGAGTGATGTTGCTTGCCTGAACAACTCCCTGCATTCCTTGATCTACTTGACTAATACAGATGCTCACATACATATAGTATTAGCTAGGGAGTGTCTGACAATCTTCCTAGCACTAATGGAGTAGTGGAAGCACTTTCTTTCTACCTTAAGACATGTACCTGCACGTAGCTGAAAGTGTACGCTGCTCAAACCTTCTCTTGCAGCTCCACAAGTGCCTTGCCGCTTTCTTCCTCCTCTTTCTTATGGAGCTGCACTGGCTTGTACCTGAACCGCTTGGCACAAATGGCGTAGTATATCAAGTTCATGACCTGCAGCATGGTGACGACCCAGTAAAAGTAGTCCAGCCTGCCGTGATTGATGTTGTCCGGCAGCCAGTTGGCGCCGCCGGGGCCTGCGCTCCAGTGGTGCACGGCGTCCACCAGCAGCGTGCTGGCGTAGCTTCCCAGCGAGATGGAGAGCCAGAAGAGCGCCGTCGCCGTGCTGCGCATGCTCTCGGGCGCCTGGTCGTACATGAACTCGAGGTGCCCCACGGAGGTGAAGGCCTCGGCCACGCCGTGCAGCGCGTACTGCGGCACCAGCCAGTAGGCCGACAGCGGGGACGTGCCGGCGTCCGTGGCGCCGGCCACCGCCGCCGCGGCGTCCCTGCGGTGCCGCTCCACGAAGCCGGCCACCAGGGTGGCGACCACGCTGATGGCGAAGCCGACGCCCATGCGGTGCAGGAAGGAGATGCCGCGGTCCAGCCCCGTGAAGCGGCGCGCCACGCGGACGAGCACGCGGTCGTAGAGGAACAGGGTGAGGAGCATGGCGAGCAGCGCGAAGACGGTCATGGACCCCGCCGGGATCTGGAACGTGGACAGGCCCGGCGCCAGGCGGCGGTCCATGGTGCTCGCCTGCTGCAGGGAGAAGGTGTGCTGCGTCGATGAACCCGTGATCACCAGGATGCCCGCCGCCCAGATAGGCCCCATGCGGATCACGGACTTGAGCTCCTCCACGCGGTGCACCGTGCTCAGGCGCCACGGGTTCGGGACGGGGGCCGCCGACGGCTTGCCGGAGTCGGCGTCCGTCTGCGTGACCATGTCGCCGTCGGTGACGATCGCCGCGCGGTCAAAGAAGCTGCGTGCCGAGAACACGGTGTCAGTTGAACTCAAATTTGGTTTAGTATCGAAATTCGGATTTATGGTATGGACGAAACATAAATTTGGAGTGATATGATTGGACTCAGATTTGGAGTGACGGTTACAATTAACCGAGACTGCAATCACGCTTGCCCCTTCAGAAAACAAACGTGGACCCGTGCGTTGTGATCTTGCTCAGAAAAACACCACGAGAAATTGCACCGTTGCAGGCTTGCGACATGGCACGATGTCCGTTTTTGGCGCCACTTTGACATGGCCTTGTGATTGGATCTGCCCTGTCCGTGATCCTTTCTTGGCAATTTCTTATGCTCTGTCTGTCGTCCGTCTATCGGCTAAGATGTGGATTGTCGCCAGTGGATCCCAGTCAAACCACCACGTAAAAATTGACTCCTAAGTCCTACTAGTTCAGTGCACGGCAGTGAAAAAGAACAGAGCAAGGCAGCGGACGCAGGAACGTACCTGAGCTGATCCGTGTGCACAAGCTTGCCGTACATGGAGATGGGCGCGTCGAGGTCGTCGTTCTCGTACAGCCTCGCGGGGACGACGTCCGCCGCCGGCAGCCGGCGCTTCTTGACGGCGGCGACGACCACCTGCGCGAGCCGCGTGAACGGGCTCCCCGCGGGCTCCAGCCTCCGGTACATGGGGTACCCGGCCACGAAGGCGGCGACGGAGACGCCCATGCAGAAGGCCGGCACGCCGAGGCCCCAGCCCCAGCCCACGTTGTCCTGCACGTACACCACCGCCGTGACGGCCAGCAGCATGGACGCGCCGTTGCAGAAGTAGTACCAGTTGAAGAAGCCCCAGCTCCGGGCGCGCTCCGCCGCCCGCGACTCGTCGAACTGGTCCGCCCCGAACGCCACGATGCAGGGGCGGTACCCGCCGGCGCCCACCGCGTTGAGGAGCAGGGACACGTACAGCACCGCCAGCTGCCACGGCGCCGCCTCCTGGCACGTCACCGCGCCGCCGGGCTTGCACGGCGGAGGGCGGAACTGCGGCAGCGCCGCTGACACCGTCAGGAGCGCCATGCCCTGTGCGACGTCAGTAATCGATCGTTCATTCGCAGCCTCAGTTAATTCAGCACCCATGGATGCTGCTGTATCACTGTATGCATTGCTTGGCAATTGCAACCAGGACGTACGACTTGGTAGACGACGGAGGCGGCAGCGATGGTCCAGAAGCGGCCGATGCAGGCGTCGGCGAGGAAGGCGCCGATGAGGGGCGTCGCGGCGGAGGTGCCGCCGAAGTTGGTGAGCGTGGTGGCGGCCTTCGCCAGCGGCATGTGCAGCTGCGTGGTGAGGTACGTCAGCATGTTGGTCGAGAAGCCCACCACGGCGAGCTTCTCCGCCACCTCGTTGGCTGCGGGTGTAAGTGCACACGCAAGAAATTAAACCAATTGAAATTAAGACACCCCCAGAAAACACAATTGCTGTTCATTAGTAAACTCGCTTACCGAAGATGAAGGGCATTGTTCTAAGACCACCCTTCTTCCTGCCCGTTATCTTGCTCGTTTCCTCCATGGCCATGGCCGGCCGCCGCCTTCTCCGTTCGTGGTGGTGGAGGCGAGGCGACGTGCTCTTGTGCAGTTCTGCACAGCCACAACTGTGCCTAGCGTACGTAGGCTGCCTTGGCCATCTCCACTCCACTTATTTATAACTTAACAGGGACCCTGCATACCACTCGGCTACACTACATTATTTGGGTTATCTATATCTATATACACTTTTTAATAATAGGCTTAATCCCCATAAATGAGAAATACTAAATTTATTTTTTGATTGGATATAATAAAGTTATTACAGAACACACAAATGCATCAAATAAAAACAATCTATATCTATATACCATTCCATTGATCTATATTACTATTTTACAATTGTAATAATAATGTTAAAAGGAGAAAATTTCTTTCTCCATCTCTTTGCCTATCACTTTCTCCCGGTCCGTCTATTCCTTTACTTCCACAAGTGTAAGAGTCGTATCTGGTAGTAGCACGACCCATTCTCATACTAATAAGAATAGCATGTGTCCAGCTACGAAAGAGAATTCGAAACGAAAACGTATTAGAACGGATGGCATAAAAACTGTATGCTGTGTTTCAATGCATAGACTTATGCAGTTGCTAGTGTGTGTGTATATACACATACATATATAAAACCATTGAGGATTCTTCTCTATCCCTATGTTTCACCCATGATAGGTGGGGTTGAGCCATCTAGGAATGAAAACGGAATGAAAATATCCCGAACCGAACCGAACCGTTTTCTATATTTGATCCGATCGAATTCATATTTTCTTGTCCGACTTTACCGTTTTCGCTTTCATATTTTAGATGTTTCGTATTTCAAATGTAAAATTAGAAAACGGTTTAGACATTTTTCGATTGTTTTCTACTTTTAATTTGAAATATTTCGAATTCAAAATTTGGTTTAAACCGAATTTAAACTACACGGTCACATAGCCAAATTACAAATAACTCACATGCATTTGCGTTCTTTCTACTGTTCCTGCTAGCTATTAATTGTTTGTTCTTATTTATGTGTGGGCTATTGTATTAAATACCTAAGACCAAGGATCATGCATTTTTCAATTATTATATGCACTTAAACTTGATCGTGTATATACTTAGCCATGCACTTGGTACTACATATCGGTATTTCGTATGGAGTTTTCATATATCGACCGTGTTCGACATAAATCCGTTCGAATTGGTTCGTTTTCGGAAATCTCGATATTTCGTAAGTTCGTGTTCGTTTTCGTGTCCGAGTTTACCGTTTTTGTTTTCGTTTTTGTACTTCAAATGTAAAAATAGAAAATAATTTAGGAGTTTTTCGACCGTTCCCGACCGTTTTCATCCTTAGAGCCATCCTGCGCCTCTCTTGTGGCTAGTTAGTACTCCAATAACATCGTTCGATTCTATGACCATATAATGATCTAGATTTATAAGTTAAAGAATCCATAATAAATATGATATATATAGTCCAATGATGAGCAAAGGTTCTCAATGTAAGAACGGAAGAGGGAACCAAACCGCTTCTCGATCAGCAGCAAATGACAATCCCACGGTGGTGATCTTCAAGGTGATATCCGTGGTCCTATCAAATCATTGTCTGGGCTGTTTAGGTATTTTATGATGTTAAAGACACATCTACTAGATGGTCTCACACGTGTCTTTTATCTACACGCAACCATGCCTTTGCTAAAATAATGTCCCAACTTATTAATTTATAGGGACATTATTCTGAAAATGAGACGTAGTGACCACATATTTGTATAGGTCATTGGATTATGAGATATACATAAAAGCCCTTGAGGGAACCAGTATACCAAATCTCGAGGCAAATCACAATAACATGTATTGTGTTAAGTTACAGAAGTCATTATGCCTTGAAATAGTCGAACCGAATATGGTATAATTGGTTAAGCGAATTCCTTATTCTTAATAGATACACAAACAATTATGACTACTAGTGTATTTAATTTCAAAATCATCAATAGGATTTTGCATTATTTTGATGTACATTAATTATCTTAATATCGTTGGTAACGAACCCAATATTAATAGGCACGTCATCATTTAAAGACAGAGTTTGAAATTAAAGATTTAAGTCAAACCAAATTCTTCCTAGCTTTATAATTTGAGCATTTTTCATTCTAGTATATTTGTATACCAAACTTCCTATGTATTAGAAAATTTCAATATGGAAAAGTCATATCCAACCAAAAAAACCCCGATGGTTATACCAAGGGAGGAAGGAGAAGAGGTATTGAGACCACATGTCCCATTATCTTAGTGTTGTTGGAGCATTTATGTTTGCTAATAGCACCTAGCCGAATATTGAATTCGCACTAAACTTGTTGGCAAGACATAGTGCTTCCCCTACCAAACGTTATTGGATAGGAGTTAGAACTATTTTGAAATATCTCAATGGCATAAGAGATCTTGGACTGTTTTACAGTAAAAATCAAGACCCAATTTTGTTGGGATATATAGATGCTGGTTATTTATCAGATCCCACAATGGCATATCAAAAATAGGCTTCGTATTCTTGCAAGGTGGAACATCTATATCTCGGAAGTCTTCAAAGCAAGCTTTGGTGTCTACTTCCACCAATCTTTCTAAAATAATTCCTTTATATGAAAGATCACGTGATTGCATATGGCTTCACAAAATGATAAACCACATAATGCAATCATGTGGTATTGGTGCACTTGAGACACCAACCATTATCTTTGAGGATAATGTGGCTTGTGTTGTGCAGACAGAATGAGATTATATTAAGAGCAACTTGACAAAACATATTACTCTAAAGTTGTTCTATCCTCATGAGCTAAAAAACAATGGAGAAATTAAAATCTTGCAAACTAAGTCTTGCGATAATCTTGCAAACTTATTCACAACGTCTCTACTATACTCCATATTTCATAAATGTGTTTGAAGAATTGGTTTGGTAAGGCTTAGAGATTTGTAAGAATAAGGGCTTGAATCCCTCTGAATCATAACATGTATTCAAACATCACATTGCACTCCTTTCTTTTATGAGTTTTACTCATTTTGGAGTTTTCTCATGTAAAGTTTGAATGAGGTGACATCAACAAATAGTGAATGTCATATTATCTATTTTCTCTACAAGAGTTTTTAGAAGATAATATCTTTGACATATTGATCTTTCATCAAAATGTTTTTAGACTATATCTTTGGGACCATCTCAAAGGTTAAATAACATTGGAAGTTATATATATCATGATGTTTCTTCTTAGTTTTCTCACAGGGTTTTAAAGAGTTTTACCTGGTATAACGATATATTTTGGTTTTTTTCCCATAGGATTTTCTAAAGTTCAAGATGATGACTGTTGAACAAATAGTGATGCCTACAAAGAACCAACTAATCAATAGAGAGTGTTAAGATTTACTATTTAATATTAGGATTAATCCACGTTATTAGCAACTGTTAATGATGATTCTATAGGCACACAGAGAGGCGTTGGTGACTTATGTCACTCGCAAAGCAAAACTGCCCGTTGTAGACATGGTATATATATAATTATTGTTCATCGGACTATTGCATCCGTCACTTTTCATCCACTTTTACTCGCGTACACTCAACACTAGTAATGTACTCCCTCCGTTCCTAAATACTCTCTCTATCGGATTTAAAAGTCGTTTTGGACAATATTTGAGTCATTGAGAATATAAATCATCAATAACTTTTAAATTGTTGAGTTTACAAATATAAAAATTATATGAATAGATTTGTCTTGAAAAATTATTTTATAAAAGTATACATATATCATTTTTTTCTAAATATTTTTTATAAAAATAAGAGGTCAAAGTTGTGTTTTAGAGACCGTATCGCTATTATAAATGACTTCAAAATGTGATACGGAGAGAGTATATGTCTTTTTGCTTTTCAAAAAATAACTTTATATATAATTATTTTAATATTTATAGTGCATAATTAATATCATTAGATAGATATTTGAATTTAATTTTTAATATATTTATTTGGAGATACAAATGCATTCGTATTTTCTACAAATCAAATCAAATTTTAGACACGTAATGAATAATGACAGTTAATTGGGGACAAGGAAGTACGTGATAGACAAACAAAGCCAGCAAAGGCACATCGTGACAAAAGTGATGGTACCATGTGACAAGTACTGACCGTCTGTATATGCGTAGGATTTCCATTCTAAAGTCTCCTTTCTTCCCGGCCTCTTTTCACATTTCCGAAAAGAGGTATCGCACCGGGCCAGATCTCCACCATAAGATCATGCCTGATTGGTGTAATGCACTACTAATTTTACAGGATTTCGCAAGAAAATCAAAGTGACCTGACCAGTCACATTATTAGTAAGTAATGTATCGGATTGTAAGATCCTGTTCGCTTCAGGTTATACGTCGAATCTATTTATTATTAAACAGTGCTCTAACAATAAATTAATAAACACAAACCGTACTTTCAGCCATAGTTTTTTTTAGCTAAATGATCTATCTAGGAATGTTTGGCGCTTGATTTTCCGCTGAAAAAGCTCATGCTCACGGAACGGAATAATGGACAGGCTGCGGAAGCCAGTTGTCGACGTGTCGTGCATTCGCTGAAGGACTGCACGACCGTGAACGGCAACTGATCGCGCGTCTCCGCCGTTCTCTTGGGAGAGCACACGCATGCACATCATAGTGGCCGTCGAGCAGCCGGCTGGCCTCACAGCACAGAGATAGATCCGACCGGTGCATGCACACGTCGTTCTGTTTTGCTGGCTAAAAAACGGATCGCTGCTAATGCTGGCGTTAATGCATAATTTGTTATGATGAGAGAGAACATTGTTTTATGAGTGAAAAGTAGCCATGGGAAAAGCGCCAGTTTCGGCGGAGTCCGGCGAGATCGAACCAGGTGCAGGAATCAACCTACTCCAGCACAGCACAGCACATCCAGCCAGCCAGCACTCCACGTGAATGGGATGGTATAGACGAACAGTCAACAGTATGTGCATTGGGCTGCCGTACCAGAATCTAATCTTACTGTGTGTTTGGTTAGGGTTGGATGGGTTGGGTTGGATCCAACACAGTTTTTGGGGACGGAGCCAACCCAAAAGAGTGTTTGGTTGCACTTCGATTTTGGGGACAGACCCAACCCGTTTCAGTGTTTGGTTGAAGGATTGGGACGGAGCGGCTCCGTTCAGTGTTTGGTTGAAGGAATTCAGTGTTTGGTCAACATCAACCCGGCTGGAGCGGCTCCGTCCGCCAGATTTTGACGGACGAGTTCAACCCGCATCTGAGAGGAATATTCCACTCTGGAGCCAACCCAACCCTCTCATCCTCCAACCAAACAGCCACGGGAACGGGTTCGCTCCGACCCGGCTCGCCCCGCTCTCCAACCAAATACACGGTTATAGCTTGGTCCTCATCAGGGCGACCCACGGCGGCCTTGCCCCTCAGGTAGAGCTACCGATGAAAACGGTACAAATATGCAAGATCGAATTCATTTAGAGAGGTTCACATCTGTCCATATCCGAGTTCGAATATTCAACATTTTGTACCGTATCCATATCTGAATACTTAAATCATATATTTATGATGTCGACATCTAATCGTATCTTATCCGATATGATTGACATTATCCGTATTCGAATCCTAAATATGAAAAAATATGATATCGGTGATATCCGTCTGTATACGATCCGTTTCATCCCTATGTAGTGCTACAAAGGGTTTGCGATAAGTTCGTCATCTGTGAAGCCATAGATGATCTCGATGATCTTTAGAAGGAGTGTGGTGTATGGGGTGTAGGTCTAGTTTGAACGTGTGTGGTGTATGGGGTGTGCATGTGTAGTATGGGCATGTATGAATATATGAATGTATACTACAATTATACTTAGATGAGAGGCTTAAAAACCTTATAGTTGGTCCTCATCCGCATAGGGTGACCGATGGCGGTCTTGCCCCCTGCTTATCGTCAATGGAGCCCTGGATGATTCCGATGATCTCTAGAAAAGGACGTGGTCTTCTGATCCGTGTGTCTTGTGATTGTGTGTAGATCTAGTTTGTACACGTGTGGTATGCATAGAGTGTACGTATGTAGTGTGGGAGTGTGTTTGTGTATGAATAGATACTATAACTGTACTCAGATGAGAGACTTTAAAAAAATATATAGCTTGATCCTCATCCGCACAGGGCGACGGACGGCAGCCTTGCCCCTTTGCTATATATATAGTGGCCAATTAATGTTTTTCTATACTGTACGTATATCCTACAAAAATGCATATACGATCTGGAATCCGAACATATATTGTGATCTAGCCTGTCACAACTACTCACTTTCTTTATTGAAAAAAGTAAAGATGGACGTGTGGTGCTCTAAATAAATACCCACGGTTCTTTTCTGTTCTAACTTAATGAACTGAATAAATAATTTCTTACCTCATTTGTTTTTATTTAGTTCATTAAAGACTCGAAGAATCGCGTTACCCATTTGGAGCACCATCCCCATCTCGCAAAAGAATATAATTCTTTTTTCGATGAGCCAAATAGTTTGAACTTTAAATAAAATTATATAGAAAAACTAACATTCTAGACACAAAATAAGTATCATTAGATTAGTTATAGAATATATTTTTATAATAATTTATTCGAAGACATAAATATTAATATTTTTATTGCTATAAATTTGATCAAATTTAAACTAATTTAGTTGTATTCTTCTGTGATCCGAGAAAAGTGCCTAGGAGTACATTACTGGTCACCGGCCAGTGCTGCTGCCAATTGTGCGGTCAGATGGCAATCCTGGAACCTGTGGCATACAGTGCAGCAACCCATCCGTGAGGAAAACCCACACCTGTTTTGGACAGGAGGCGTCTGTGCCCCGGAAGCATGCGTGCGAGATAGAGTGAGTAGGGGGCCTGGCCTGCATCAGATTGCGGGCTGATGAGTGATAATACTCTGATGTGCAAACGCCAGATGCCATGCACTACTAATAGGGCCTTGTTTACTTCCACCTAAAATCTAAAAATTTTTCAAGATTTTCCGTCACGTCGAATCTTTAGACATATGCATTGAGTATTAAATATAAACGAAATTAAAAACTAATTGCACAGTTTGATCGAAATTTACAAGACGAATCTTTAATTAGTCCATGATTGAACAATAATTATCATAAACAAACGAAAGTGCTACAGTTGTTGGATTTATTATGGGTTAGACCCATTTATATATTCAATAATTCAATAAATTCTATGGTATGTGAACCGTTTTATACGGTACGAGTTTTTGACTGAACGATTGAGGTATGTGTCACGCACCGTGGACGTGATGTGGCGAATGGAGGGACTTTTCATTTTGTTAATCATGGTGATTGAATATGGGAGTTACTTCTCATGGTGATTGAATATGGGAGTTACTTCCATTATTCTAATTGATTAAATGAATTGTCATTATCTCCGTAAGGGAGTGGCGTGAGCACCATTGCCTTTTGGCTATCTTGCATGCGTGAGGCTTTTGGCCTCCAAGCCATGAGGCTCCTTGCCTTTTGGCTTGCCCACCTCTTGCTTTGCCTATATATAGAATATACTACTACGTCAGTCAAGTGTGAAGAACACAATCCAGAGACACAATTCCGCAGCAACGTAGGCTTCTCCATCTCCTCGATCCGCGCGCACGAAGAAGGGAGAGGGCAGGTGCCTCCGAAGCCCTTGTCGTTCGTGATCCTTGCACGGGGAGGACGGCAATTAGGTTTTTGGGGAGCGTCTACGCGACTGCCCAATCCACCGCCACTGTTCGTCTTCCTCAAGCCGGTTCGGGCGGATTTCTTCTTCCCGGTGGAAAGATCGTCTTCATCCTCTACATCATGGAAGTTGGTCAAGGATCGGGATCATCGGAGCGCATGGGAGGGTATGATCCGTTCATCTTTCTGCTGTGTTTCATCTTTCTGTTCATACATGTTACAGTAGTATGTTTGTTTTGTTGCGCTTTCTATCCTGGTTATGTTTCATATGTTCTACCTTGTATTTTCTGTTTTTATCTTATATATATTTCTGGTATAAGTTATATGTCATGTCTGCTTGTTTCGCTGGTTAAGTTAAAACGTTTCATATGCTGTTGTCTTTATGTTTCACTAGTGGTTCAGTCACGTCATTTGATATACTATTTCTCATATGTTTCAGTAGTTCTATTTCATCGTTTAACATACAATCTCTTGTTTATTGCCTTTTTAAGATATATGTCTTGCCTTGTTATTATATTTCATATATTATGCTTTTATATTTTTAATAATCACATGTTCTACATGTTCATGGATCACATGTTCTATATTTCTATGAACATGTTTAATATCATGATTTCTATGATTAATTATATTATATATGTCATCATCATAATGTTGATTTATGGAATTAAAATGATATGGAAATTGCCTATAATTCTAACAACAGTGTCCGAAAAAATTTGGACGAGGAACTAAACAAGGCCTAGGTAGACAACTACCACTACTACACAGTTTAAGTCGCAATTCTGCTTTCCTGACCGCAATGTGCCAATGTGGGGCGCTGGTTCCCGACAGGACGGCCAAGCGCAAAAGCTACTACTACTGCACGAGGCTGGACATATACAAACAGATGGCACCAAATCGGCCATCACCACCACAGCGACAAAGAAACCGGTCGTCAGTCGAATCAGCGGCCAGCACCGCCTCCCCCACCACAGATATGAGATATCCCCTCTTCGTCAGGCCTTGTTTAGTTTCAAAATTTTTTGGAAAATCGATACTATAGCACTTCCATTTGTATTTGATAAATATTGTCCAATCATGGACTAACTAGACTCAAAAGATTCGTCTCGTCAATTCCGACCAAACTGTGCAATTAGTTTTTATTTTCGTTTATATTTAATACTCCATGCATGCGTCTAAAGATTCGATGTGACAGAGAATGTGAAAAATTTTGCAAAATTTTCTGGAACTAAACAAGACCCTAGCCTCTAGCCGATGACGGGACTGATCCTGATTACCTCAGCTCACTCGTTGAACTGCATGATTGGCTCGATGCGTGCTTGGACCAACAACCATTGCCGCAGTGCGCTCGGGTCAGCACTTGTAGACCAGCCCCCGTCGTCTTCCTCGCGTCGCGTCAGTACAAGACACCTCTTATATGTATCCCTATAGCCAAATTAATGGCGCACACAATAGTCTGGCTCCACACCTAGCTGCACAGCAGTGTCCAAGAAATGCACATGAGCTGTGTGTGTTCGGTGTTCCTGCATCTTTGATGCATCGTTCACCTTTCCATGCATTGGCTGGCCGTGGAAAAAGCAGCGATCGAGAGCAAACATACAGTTAGGGCAGGCAGAGAGTGGTCTGTAGACTGTAGGAGAAGAGACACAGGAGAACGTGCACGTATGCAGTATGTTATTCTCTGCTGAATGTTTGGTCACATCTTTTGTATTAGATATCATATGGAGATAGGTAGGACAGTGGGGTCAGCAAAGCTGGGTTTAAAGATTTTCTTGACATGTAATAATAATGCTTTGGATTAGGTTGAGTCTTTTTTTTAACAGCAGCGTTGGTCTTCGGGATGGGTAGTAGCCTGGAAGAACTTGAGCAATCAGTAGCTAGGAGATTTCAAGGACGGCGAGTGATGACTGATGACCATTCGACGTGGAAAGATGTCAGCTAGCGGCTCTCGCTACCTCCAGCTCCAGCCACATACTTTTTTTTGTCTTTGTCTTTGTCACTTCCACATAGAACAAAAGCTGACCTCTAGAATCACTATATATAATAAAGAGCTGAGATGGCATTGTAAAAATACCCTAAAACTGTTTATCTTGTCCTCTTTGCTAACCTTCTGTTTTCGGGAATTATACCCTTTCCAAGAGTACCCATCTCTTTTGCTAACCTACTTTGATGAGGTTAGTGTTCTGGGTTTTGGGTTAGGGTTCAATTTTGTTGCACCATACTTCAAACAAGACCTAGGGGTGAAGCTAAGGGCGCCTCTAATAGTAAGAGCTAATATTAGCTCTATAGCTCTAAGCTAATAAATATAGAGGAAAGGAAGATCACAGTAAGCAGTTTTGAATATCGTGAAATGTAGGAGACTATCTTTTAAGCCTATACTAGTCTCTTGCTTTTTGCACTATTCAATAATTAAAAAAATTGATTCAGTTAGCTCTAAGCTAGAGCATTGGAGACATCCTAAGTAGAGCTACCTTGGTGCATCCATATGCACCATAGTAAAAAGGAGAAAAACACAAGCAATTCCCCAAAATAGACTAGAAAAGAAAAATTGCAAACCATAAGTAGGTCCAAGGACAAGTGGCTAAGGGTGGTTTAATCTCGAAGCTATGATTATTTTTATATATAGTCATTAATTATGGTATCGACTAAGTAAAATAGTAATATGGCACTGGAACGACTAAGAAAGAGAAAGAAGAAAATAGTTAGTTATACAAGAAAGTACTCATGTCTACATGAGAAACAAGATAGAAAGAGATACGTAGGTAGATGATATAAAAGAAAATATAGTTGGTTGGCCATCCATTGCTAATATGGTTTTTATGTATAATGTGTATTTGACTTGGCAAGTATGAAAAACATCCATCTCATATATTTTTTTTTGGAAAAGACTACCCTAATGCAGCGGAGGAGGGTGCATCAAATTATAGGGGGGCAAAAAAAAAAGTAAACCAACGACGTCGTGTGGGACAAGGGAACATCTGCTCTTTGCTGTGAAGAAGCCAAGAAACTTAATGGGCTACCTGAGTGGGCTCTCTTCTCTCAACTTTGTGCTAAAGTCCAGAGAAGCCAAGAAAGTATGTGGGCTATCAATATTTATCTGGGCCAAGGGGGGGCGGGAGCCCAGTTTCGCCTCCACTAGGCTCCGCCCCTGCCCTAATGCAACAGACGCCGTATAGAGTCAAGGTGACAATGGCAGTGACATGTGAAAGCAGAGAGATTGGTAGCCTAGTGCTCTACAAAGACCTAATTAGGCCATTCTAAGTGCAGATCTCATGGAGATTTCAAACTCGTCAAGTGAGATGCCACATAGGCAAAAATAATGTCATGTGAAAAAAATTATGAAGAGAGCAGAGATGGATTTCATTAGGATAAAACTGGGTGTACACCGTTTTCAAGTGTTTGAAATATGTTGAAACCGGCACTAATAAGGATTAGAGTGATTCATTTCATTTGACTATGGCTAATCATGTGCATCATATTAAATGTTATGGGTAGCCTATGCACCCATCTCAACTCCTTCAGATGATGTGGAAGTCTAAGGACTCATTTACCTGGACTTATAGAGTGGCTTTGGCTTGGCTCCGACTCCCAACCAAAACCATAGTTATTAGGACCGGACCAGAGATCGAACTGGCGAGGCTGTTGGTTTACTGGTCCAATCATTTAGAACCGGTTGAACCGCCGGTTCAATTGTTTTGGACCGGTTAAATCAAACCGGTCACAAATACATTGGACATATATATATATATATATATATATATATATAACACAATTTAATTGTACAACCATAAGTTCATAGATATGCAGATACTGAATGCGAGCAATCTCGTTGTGATAATTCAAAACAAAATGACTAAAATAGTAGAAATATTCACCATTGCAAAAAAATTCAAATGCTAAAATAGAGTGCACCGTTGCAAAGAGCACATTGTGTTAATTAAAATAGATATATTATTTATCTAATTTAGAGCTCATTAGAAAAAAAATATAAAATTTTGAAATTTAAAAGATAATGCAGACACGCAGGCACTAAAAAAGTCAGTAGAGCAGCACCACGCGCATGCAACATTCAAACTCCAAAGGTGAGTTGCAGCAAGGCCAATGGATGGTAGGTGCATGAAGCGTGAGGACTGTAGAGCTGCCAGATGGGCCCACTAATGTTAAGTGCAAGCACTACAACCACACCACCCTGCACAACAGGATAGGTGCGCACGCGCTATTAAACAGACCGGGAACCGGCCGGTCACCGTTCCATAAAAAATAAAAAACCAGCTGGTTTAATCGGTTTTTACTGATTTGATTGTATATATAGTCGTTTAGGTAAATCGGACCAATTTAGTTTTTGGTTTGGTCTTTTAATGGTCTGACCGCTGGTCCGATCTGGTCCAAATAACTATGACAAAACTATACCAGCCGTCCATTGAACAAAAGGTCTGGTGCTTGAGGAATTGAAGCCATTTTCCTATTGGGCATGTAGAGTCATGAAAATATGCACTATTAGAGAACAGGTCTTTCGTCGATGTGCCAAAATACCTTTAGTCTCGTCATTTTTGGGGACCGGGACAAAAAATGTGTTTAGTCCCGGTTGGTAAGTCCCTCCCCAACGGCTCTATTGTCAGACGACGTCGGGAGGGACCTTTAGTCCCGATTGGTGTAATCAATCGGGACTAGTGTAACTAATCGGGACTCACTACTACATTAATTTTTAACCGAGGCGGGCAAATAAGCTTTACTGAGGCGGTTTTTCCAACCGTCTCGGATCAAAGGTCACGGTTAATGTGACATTTTCCGAAGCGGTTTGCTGCCCGCCTCAGTAAATCAAATAAAAAAAGAAAAAAAACATGGATAAGCCCAGCGAGCCCATCCATGGGCCCGCCGAGTCCATCCATGGGGCGCCGCCATCGTTGCTTGCCGGATCCTCCTCCCCGTCGTTGGATCCATTGCTGGGAAGCACGCTAGTCCTCGATCCATCGCCTGGGGCGGCCCCGCCATGGATCCAGCCACCCTCCACCGGATTTGGCCGCCCTCCATCGGATCCAGCCAGGGAGAAGAAGGAGCAGACCGGATCCACTGCCGGAGAGGAAGAGGGGACCGGATCTCGATGCTTGCTCCTTGTGCCACTGTTGGGTATTTTAAACGCAAACAGAAAAATCCGCAAGCGCACGGATACCGATGTAGCCTTCACCCGGGAGTATTCCAGAGTATCGATTTTCCACAGAGAACGTGAGTGTACTAATTAAGATCCAAGATCGCCCAAGGATAACTATATAATTATTTTTGGTGGGAAGAGAGAAAGTTTCCTGAGAGTTCTCTAGTTGATCTAAGAATCAAGAATTACTTCAAGATTATCTATATCGGGACATCAGAGCACTAACCACAGAAAGAGATGAGAAGGGGGCTAGGAAGGTCTGACTACGGTCCTACAAACACCGATCCGAACGTGGTGGAATACGTCGACCGTTAGGGCTGTCACTACCCTAAGGCTACCACAACAATCCGCAGGATTGGGTGCAATTCCAGGTAATTGCAAGACTAAACACCACGTCTAATCTATTAATTACTACTCTAGCGTTATAAAGACTAGAGCACTTGATGCAAGCGGGAATCCAATAAATAACTTGAATGTAAATAAAAGTAATTAAAGAACTCAGGAATTATGAATTGAAGAACCTGGAGAACGATGAAGAACGAACCAGATGCTGCAAAAGTATAATGTTGAGGAAGATCTGACAGATCCGGCTCCTCCTCCGCTCTCCTCTTCTCTCTCCCTATTTTCTAGATTATAACTAGAACTAACTAGAACTAGAACTAGAAGAACTAGAACTAGAACTAGATGAACTAGAACTAGATCTAGATGAACTAGAGGTAGAACTAGAAGAACTAGAGGGATCCTCTCTACTTGGATGAAGAATTGAAACCCTAGCTTTGATTCTGTAGAAGAGGTATGATCTCCAGGGGCCAGGGGGTCTGGTTTTATAGTCCCTTCAAGTGAATCTGGGCCGTCGGATCAAACCGACATTGATCGCACGGTTTTCCTTGATCCTTTAGGTCGGTGGAGCATAATCCGCGAAGTTGAAGCTGATTGGTTACTGTAGCTGGGCGGGCACCCAAGGGACTTGGGCGGGCGCCCTGCCCCCGGGCCCGATCGGCCTCCCGTTCGTTCCCGTGGCTTCTGGAGTCTTCTAGATGGTAGAAAATTGCGCGGCACGTTAATATCTCTATGTAAACCCGACGTGTGGGCCTTTCTTCCTTATTTCCTGATAACCCCCTGCAGAAATAGACAAACACCAAAACTTGTGGAATTCTGTCAGATAAAACCCTAAGTCTAGGTGTTGGTTGCATTTGGATCATTTTCCATGATTAGTTGATGGTTAAATGTGAGCATTAAGGACCGTCAACAGCCACCGCGACCCCGTGCCCTGCGCCCCCGTGCCTCCATCGCGCGCCTCACATCGCCGCCACCAAGCCTCCATCGCCTCGCACCGCGAGCCACCACAACCCCACGCCACCGCCCACTGCCCGCCACCATGGAGAGGGGGGATGCTGTTGAGAGAGGAGGCAAGGCTTCGAGCGTGGGAGGAGCGAGGGAGAGGAGATGAGTGGGGAAAGCAGGAGCGTCGGGATAGAGAGAGAGGAGGGCGCCGCTCGCATGGGAGAGAGGAGAGGAGATGGAGCCAATGTGGGATTGAAACCCTAAGTCAGAGATTTATACCTGTCACGCCTATCGGGCCTCAACTGGGCCTCTTGGGCCTCGGCCATATTAACCGAAGCGGGCCAATTTAAAAGGCCCGCCTTCGAAAATGTCCCATTTTCCAAGGCGGTCTGATTATAAAAAACCGCCTCAGTTAATTAATTTTAGAAGGCGGTTACTATATAACCGCCTCGGTAAATCAATTTTGCGAGGCGGTTGACTGTGACCGTCACGGTTAATAAAAAACGACCGCCTCAGTTAATTACAAGCATTAACCGAGGCGGTTAACCAGTCTGCCCGCCTCGGAGGGCCCAAACTAAACGTCTTGTAAAAGCTTTTTTTAGTAGTGTACTAAAGCCCGACCGTTAGTCCCGGTTTGTGCCAATGACCGGGAATAAAGTTTTTGTCCCGGTTTGTGGCACCGACCGGGATCTAAAGGCTAGGCTTTAGACCCGGTTTATGTTACCAACCGGTATTAAAATCTCCCCCTATAAATTCAAGCTCCTTCTCTCTCTTCTTCCTCCCTGTCCAAGTCCGAGCTCCTTTGTTCTTGCTTGTTCTTCCATTGTTTTTGCTTATTCTTGCTCTCATCTCCGACGATCAATCCACTTCAACGCTTCTACGCCATCGTCGATTTGTTTGAAAGGTTGCTAGCTTCATCCTCCTATGTTTGAGCAGCACCTTATGTAATTTCATGTTGTATATAGCTATTTTATTTCCTGTTACTAGCTTAATCACTTTTCATGTTTGAATTTTTATGAAAGATGATAAATGTAGTACCTAAAAATAGTATACACATATCATTACTAGTATGTATACACAAATCATGTTTAGTTCTATTATAGACAATTTAGGATATTTTTTACTTTAATTTATTCATGTTCTCATTTTAAAATATTAAATGATGTTGATTCTTTGTAATTTTAAAATGAATTAATTTTAACTTTAAAAATTCTTCAAATTAATTTTATTTAGAGATAAAATTACACCTTCTAATAGAAAAATGCAAATTTCATGATAATGCAGATGACGACATGCCATTGCATGTACAATGCCGATCGCCGCTCCAACGAGTTCATTGCGTGCGTGCGAGAATTCATAAGAGTGGCAGAGGAAAACAAGCGGGATAGTTTTATGTGTTGCCCATGTGCCGTGTGTATGAATTTGAATGAATTTTGTAGCTCAAGAAGTATTCACTTGCACTTGATCAAGTCGGGTTTTATGCTAAACTATATTTGTTGGACCAAGCATGGAGAAACTGGGGTTATGATAAAGAAGGTGAAGAAGAACAAGCGTACCCTGATGATGTTTTTGCTCAATACTGTGACTTTGCAATGGAGGAAGGTGAAGAAGAGGCGGATGCAGAAAACACTATAGCTGAAGATGACGATGCTCTTGGTGATATCATTCGCGACTCACAGAGAGATCGTGAAAGTGAAAAGGAGAAGACTAAGTTTGACCAAATGCTAGAAGTTCACAAGAAGTTCCTATACCCGTCCGCCAAAGATGGCAGAAAAAGCTAGGCACAATACTGGAGTTGTTACAATGGAAGGTAGAGAATGGTATGTTTGACAAGGCATTCGGAAAATTACTGAAGATCCAAAAAAAGATGCTTCCAAAGCCTAACAAATTGCCCACCACTACATATGAAGCAAAAAAGATCGTCTACCCTCTAGGATTACAAATTGAGAAGATACATGCATGTCCTAATGACGTGATGCACCTGACAAAGAATCTTTGTGTCAATCTCCTAGGGTTCATGGGTGTGTTTGGAAAGCCTAAGGATACCCTTGAGGCACGAGAGGACTTGAAGCGCATGAAAGAACAAGACAACCTGCATCCATAGAAGACAGATGATGGACGCCATTACTTAAGACCTGCTAGCTACACTCTTAGCAATGAGGAGAAGGAAAGCATGTTTGAGTGCCTAAGCAGCATCAAGGTCCCATCTGGGTTCTCCTCCAATATAAAGCGTATAATAAATGTGTCAAAGAAGAAATTTGTAAACTTAAAATCACACGACTACCATGTGATTATGATGCAACTACTTTTGGTTGCCTTAAGAGGAATTATACCTCCACATGTACGTCTGGCCACCGTGAAGCTGTGTGCATTTCTCAATGCAATTTCTCAGAAGGCAATCAATCCTTTGGATCTAGCTACTCTACAGAATGATGTGGTTCAATGTCTTGTCAGCTTTGAGTTGGTGTTCCCTCCATCCTTCTTTTATATCATGACACATCTCCTAGCTCATCTGGTTAAAGAGATTAATATTCTGGGTCCTATGTTCCTACACAACATGTTTCCCTTAGAGAGTTTTATGGGTGTACTAAAAAAATATGTTCACCAGCGGGGTTAGCTAGAAGGAAGCATCACCAAGGGATACGAGACAGAGGAGGTCATTGAGTTCTATGTGGACTTCATTCCTGACCTTGACCCAATTGGTCTTCCTAAATCACGGTATGAGGGGAGACTCGGTGGAAAGGGTACACTAGGAAAGAAAACATATATTAGCCAGGGTGATGATTCTTTCAATAAAGCGCACTACACAGTTCTTTGAAACTCCACTCTGGTGGAATCATATATTGAGGAACACATGGATTTTGTACGATCCGAGAATCCTAGGAGGAATGAGGCTTGGATTATGCGTCATCACATGGAAACATTGGATGATTGGTTGCGAAAAAATGTCAGGGTGACAAAAATATTGGAGATGAACTATATTTGTTGGCTAGGCAACCAGCGTGGCACGTCCTCACGTACAAAAGGTATGAGATAAATGGAAATACATTTTACACCATATCCCAAGATAAAAAGAGTACCAACCAAAACACACTCCAATCCATTGAATTAAACTCTAATACATAGTAGACAGAACACAACAGTTGGCATGGAGCCAATCTCTCCCTAGGACTGTATGTGCCCTTAGCATCAACCACAAAGAAAGTAGTAGGCAAGCTCTTACTACCAACTGTCAACTCAACACACACAACACCTTTGGTTACTAAAATATTTCCACTAAAATCTATCAATCTCATATCGGTTGGACATAGGTCTTCTGTCCTCTTACCGAGCTTCCTGAATGTAGAATATGGCATTAGATTGATAGCTGCACCTCCATCGACTAACATCTTAGTTAATGGCTTCCCATCAATGAACCCCTTGAGATACAATGCTTTGAGATGTAAATTCTTTTCAGGTTTCTCAAAGGTTGCACTTTCTACTTGACACACCCATTGAGCCATAGCTATTTCTTCATCTCATCCTTCTTCATCATTACGAGCTCTGAACTCAGCGGGTAACATAAAGATGGTAGAAACTTCAACTGGTGCCTTACCTTTGTCCTTATCAACTGCCTGCTTGACTTGCCAAACATTATGCCTCTTCTGATGCAGTTCATCATTTTAAGACATTGAACTCTTCTCTTTTGACTTCTGGTAAGTCCACTTGGGCACCATTGATTCTTCTACAAAACATATTTTTTGTCTTCCACTTCCTGATCAGCTATTTCTCTCTTCAACCAATCATGAGTGTTTTCTATTTTTATATGTCGACCTGTTCCTTCAAAGTTTAGTCGTTCATGTACAGGTTAGTGGTTGACTTTTGCCTGACGATATTCCCAATACTGATTGCCGCACTCAGGGTAGTTATTGAGAGTCGGCAACTTCAAGCCTTCATTCCAACAATATCAGAAGAAAGGACAATTCCAATGATATTCATTTTCTTCTCCTAATACTTCCAATATTCTCTTTCCTGACGCATTTGATTCTTCTCTTTCTATCTTTGCCATTTATTCAATAGAATTCTGACAATAGGACGTCTATGCATCTCATCATCTTTAGAAGTCTCTAGATGATCCGATCGACTAATTTGCTGATCCTGCTTCTTCTTCATCTCCTCATATTCGGCAGCTGGTGTCTGCCTTGTAGAATCTACTGCCTTATAGAATCTACTGCCTTAGCATCTTGGCTCTTTCAGAAGTAAGCACTCTAAATTTCCCCTTTGGAAAAGAAGAAGCAACCTTATTTGTTGGGAAATGGTGACCTTCTATACCCATACCACTTTTGGCCTTCTCCAGCCTAATTTTTCCTTTGTTGATAGCTTGCTGGATAATATCCTTGAAGACTTTGCAATCATTTGTGTTATGGGTGTTAGAATTATGGTACTTACAATACCTTTTCTTCTTGAGTTCTTCAGCCGAAGGTATCCTATGATTTCCCGTTAGCTTGATTTGCCCCTTCTCTAACAAGTAGTCAAATATTTTGTCGGCCTTAGTGATGTCAAAGTTGAATTTTTTTTCTTCCTCTATGGATTTATTCTTGGTCGATGGAATATACTCAGAATGTTTCCACACCCAATCCACAGCAGCTACTTCATCACTTTCAACTTCTTCATCACTGTCATCGACTAGCTCTAGATCACACTCATAGCCGACATTGCCTACCTTTTGACGCCTGTCAAAGCATGCATATCTAAACTATGTTTCCATGCTAGCCAATTTTCTGGCCAAAGCAGCTAAATTAGGACAATCAAACCCAATCTTTTCTCTGATAGCTGGTATTAGCCCTCGAATTGCAATGCTAACCAACTCAGCTTCCGAAAGTGTCAAGGTATAGCACTGATTCCTGACTTCTTTGAACCTTTGCAAATAATGAAGTGTAGATTCATTGTTTCTTTGCCTCACATTGACCAAATATGTGATGCCTTTCTCCATGATTCCTAAATCAAAGTAATGATGGAACTTAGTCTCTAGATCTTTCCATCCTTCGATTGAATTATGTGGCAAAGACGCAAACCATAAGAATGTTGGTCTAGATAGAGAAAGAGGAAAGAACCTCACTTTAAATGCAGGTTCATCAACAATTTCACCAAGTTGAGACAAATACTGACTAACATGTTCCATAGTCGATGTCGAGCCTGTTCTAGTAAATTTAACAAAATCTAGCAGCCTATATCTTGGTGGCAACAAGACTTGATCAAACCATTCTGGACATGGTTTCTTATATGAAACTGTTGTGTTTTGGGGCTTTAAACCAAATTGTCGCTAAACCATGTCAGTTACCTGGTTCATTAGCTGATCTATCTAAAACTTGGCTCCTTATTGATTGTTTGACTCTGGATATCCTTGATTCTGCATTCTTTGGCTATTTGGCTGATATCCAGGGTTTTTACAACTATTCAAAGTGTAGTGCTCAGATACATAATTATAGCCAGGGGGCACTTCTTTGAGCGCTAATCATCCTTGATATGGAGGAGCATTGAAATCCCTGGCGAGCCTACTGCTATGAGGAGCAATTTTTGCAGCCATTATAGATCCAACTAAGGATGCATTGATCGAAGAGGCGCCACTCTGGATCGCAACGATGGGCCGCAGTGGGAGGAGCCTACTTGCCGATGAACGCGTCGAAGAAGGTGCGCCACTCGGTGTAGTTGGGCTCGGTAAGCTCGAGGACGACGGGAACATGGGATTTGATATTCATTGTTTGCAGAACAACAGTCGAGGGAGGCGTGATGACCGGAGCGGCGGTGTAGGACTCGCCATTGATGGACGAAGCGGTGGAAGAAGAGTCGGTGTCGTTGAGGTTGGCGTTGAAAAGCGGGTTGACATCCATGGCGCGGAGATCGCGACGAGGACGACTGAGGAAGGAGCAGCGGAATTGGGAAGCGGGCGAAAGTGTTCACGCCGACGGTAGCGGCGAGCGAAGCCATGGTTATGGTGACGAACGCGAGCAAGAGGAAGGGACCCGCGCAGCTGATACCATGGTCCAATATCAGCTGTTGCACTGACTGCTTAACAGTGTTGCAGAAATAATTTCCAATTGCATGTTCTCCAAACGCTTGATCTCCTGATGTTTGACCAACAAATGTATGCCTATTCCCAGCAGGAACAGAATATGTTGGACCCTTGTTCTGTATATCCAGATTGAAAGCTTCCTTAATAGCATTGGTAATACCATTCAACAATATTTTATTACGATTAACCAAGGTTGCTGCCATGGCTTTGCTGATAGTCTCATTCATAGCTTGATGCTAGATCTGAATACTAGGGTCGCGTTCTCCTTCCAGAATTACCCTTGAAAAAAGAGTCTTCTGGTAGACCTTATTATCTCTGTTCTTACTTAAAGAAAGTAAGTACTTCTCTTGGTATTGATTCACAGCAGTGGTAACCAGTTCTTTTAGTTGATCAGGGAGTTTGTCCAGAGTGACATTGAGCACATTCTTGTTCTCCATATTATTGATTGATGGTCCTACCGGACGTGTCAAAAGATGTGTTGATACGAAAATTGGTCTTTCATGTCAACAATCTCAGAGGCTCTCAGAGGGAGTGCAGGAGCTGAAGTTCTAGACATCCTGAGCCACAAACTCACGAGCTTGATTCCGAGGCGTGCTAGTCAGTTTGACCTAAAATTGACAAGGTAGAAATGCAAAAGTCAAATTATGGAACTTGTCAGGATTTGTTGCTAGACAGTTTCAAGATATATGGCTTTGAGATGCCATTATTCGAAGGAAATTAACTAGAAAGTTAACTCCTGATGATAATGCATCATGATGTTCATTATTAAATGTTTAAAATCTTATCGAGTGTTTATATGTAAAGATAATCGGATCGGCTATTTAGCCCATACGTCATGTATGTGCATGAGATAGCTTACGTACATTATCCTCTTGTCTATTAAATAAACAAAAACTTAATAAAACTGGTCTAAAGGCCTACGGTCTTAATAAGTTACTTTCGTAATTGTATTAAATTTATATTTACCTGGTCTAAAGGCCAGCGGGTTTCAATAAATTCAACATAGATCACTAGTTCATTTAATGCCATAGTCGGGTTCATACACGCGTGCTATTCATTTAAAGTTTAACTGGATCGACTATTTAGCCGATACAGGGTCCATGAGGCACGAACAAGATCTATCTACTTCGTTGTGACTAGATTTAGTTGTAATTACCAAATTAATCATAATAGAGTAAATATCCTGAACGCACAACATGTGACAATCAAGATCAACAAATTAGCTATCTTATATTTGCTTTATAATTAATGTTTCTTCTAGGGTTTATAGCAAGTGATTCAGTTTAATGCTTAAGCTAATCCATCGAATCTTGATTGGACAGAATATTTTTATGATAAATAAAATATTAATCTTTGAACAATATTGGTAACTTAAAGAATCTATTAAATTGCTAATTTAATAGAGCCGATAACTAACTTGAATCGATAATCATAAGAGATTGAAAGAATGCAGCCTAACAAATATAACTCAAGTCGATAACTAGTTCAAAATCGAGTTTGACATGAGTTCGAACGATGCAGCCATGACAAACTAAACATGAACCGTGACAATACTTACAAGCAAACCGAAGGTTGAAATCAACCGATGCAGCTCGATTCGTTGAAGGTCTCGTCGAGATCTACTATTACTCCTACTCCTAAGGTCGGTGGCCGAAGCCGAAAGGGGTTTGTATTTTGATTGTGTATATTCTTACAAGGATCAGGTTCCTAATATTTATAGTCTAGAAACCTAGTCTCATGTCCTAATACGACTATCCCAAAAAGGCAATCCGGACTCTAACTTTCCTTTCATGTTTGAATCGGACACGTCTTCTTCGTCTTGCCTTGATCCAACACCCTTCTGATCGACTATTTTTGTTACGCCCATTTAGTTAATCCATTTATCTGGTTGTCCCTCCTTTCACGAAGCAGGCCCACGGGCAGTTTTCTGACTCGCCAAAATGTGGAATAACACCCGCAAGTCTATCAGCATCGGATCGCGCGCCAGGTTTGTCTCCACCGTCGAGACACATAAAATGATGTTTGTTTGGTGCAGTTTGTGCATCATTCTTCACCAAATTTTTCCCTGCATCATGTGACAGCCAACAGAACTTGGATTCACGTTAGGAACATGTTGATCACACAGTTTTGCATCCCAAAACTCGTAGGGTATTGAAGAGAATTTGGAAAAAGGGAGATCTCAGCCCAAAGGCTGACTCCGACATTGGGATGAAGATCAGTGAAAGGGAACACATTTTCATCAAACACAATGTCGCAAGAGATATAAACATGACCTTTCGAGGGATCTAAGCATTTGAACCCCTTGTGAGAGTTACTATATCCAAGAAATACACACCGCTTGGAGTGAAATTGAACCCTTTTGTGTTATAGGGATGTAAGTTGGGCCAGCATGCGCAACAAAAGGTTCTAAGGCCTTGTTTAGATGCGAAATTTTTTTGGATTTGGCTACTGTAGCACTTTCGTTTGTTTGTGGCAAATATTGTCCAATTATGGACTAACTAGGATCAAAAGATTTGTCTCGTGATTTATAGGCAAACTGTGTAATTGGTTTTTATTTTCGTCTGTATTTAATGCTTCATGCATGTGCCGCAAGATTCGATGTGACGGAGAATCTTAAAAACTTTTTTATTTTCGGGGTGAACTAAACAAGGCCTAAGAAAAGAATAATCTGGCTTGTGACCAAGGAGTTGCTTATAGGGTGTTTCATCATTAATAACTTTTGAGGGAATGTGATTAATGAGAAAAACTCATGTTAGGAAAGCTTCGTCCTAGAACTTTAGTGGCATGGCGGCATGTGCAAGTGAAGATAGCCCTACCTCAACTATGTGCCTATGTTCTTTCAACGAAGACATTCTGTTTTTGTGCACAGGGATAAGAATCATGGTGTTCTATGCCTATGCGCCTGAAAAAGGAGTTGAGGGCTTAGTACCACCACCCCAATTTGTTTGAACTTTCAAAATCTTGTGACTAAATTGTCGTTCAACAAGATTTTGGAAATCATGAAAACAAGAAAACACTTCTGATTTGTGGCACAACAGATAAATCCAAGTGAACTTAGAATGGTCATCAATAAAAGTCATATAATAATTGTTTTTTCCGACCGAAGTAGGTGTGAGTCCGCAAACATTAGAGAAAACCAAATCCATGGGACTAGTAGAAACACTAGTTGACTTGGGGTAAGGCAACCGATGGCTCTTGCTCCGCTGACATGCATCACAGATTGCATTCTTATTCGAACTTCTAACAAAAGGAAGACTATTGCAGCTCAGAACTTGCTGGACTACTACGTTAGATGCATGTCCTAGTCTAGCAAGCCACAATGAAGAAGACAGCTTGAAGGCACCAAGCTTGTTTATTTGATGATGGCTCGAAGGGATAGAGTCCTCTTGGTCCCCTTCTCGATGAAAAAATGATCTAAATGAAACTCGAGAAAAGCATTGTTATCACGAGCTAAACAAGGCTTTTACTTGCTTGTGGGACATGAAGAACATCATTGAGATGAATATGGCTATGCAGGGAACACAAAACAATGTAACCAACATAACCAATCTCCATACTTGTTCCATTAGCAGCGTGCACCTGCTCATTGTCGATGTACTTGTCACAGATGCTCAGCTTCTCGAGATCTCCAATGATATGGTCAATGGCACCGGTATCCATGTACCAGTTGGTGTCCACTCCATACAAGGTTGTGGAGGGCCAATGAACAATGTGTCAAAGCGCTTGAAGCAGCGCACCACCGCATGCCCTTCCTTGCCGCACAACTGGCAGAAAACGCCAGCCTGAAAATTGCCGCAGTTGCCACTGCCGCTACCACGGCCTCCCTTGTTGCCACGCCAGAAGCCACCGCGACCGCCTCCTCCACGGCCACCATGAGCACCATGACAGCCCTTTGCGGCCATGTTCATGGAGGATTCGGATCCCTCGTTTTGCATCTTCATGCACTGCTCGAAAGAGATCAGCAGTGCATAGAGCTCAGCGACGCTAATCGGCTCGACTCTCACCATGACCGTCGTGACGACGGGATTGAAGTCGGTGTCGAGCCCAGTGAGGATGTAGGAGACAAGCTCCTCGACCTCCAATTTGTGGCCCACCGCTGCCATCTCATCGACGAGCCCCTTCATCTTCATGTAGTATTCCGCCATGGTCGATATGCCCTTGGACACCGTGGCGAGCACCATGCGTGTGGCAATGACATGAGCGTGAGGCTGTGAGGCGTGCAGACTGCAGTTGTTGCAGATGACACCTAGAAGATTTCTTTGGAAAAAGATGAAAACAAATAGCTAAGAACCTGTTAGTCTCGCTACCCACTTCTCGTACTCTGGGTTCAGAAGTGGATCTATCTTCTTGCCCTCCACCGCCTTCTCTCTGGACAACGCGACCTCGAGGAACTCTACTAGCTCCGTAGTGGGCTCGAGGAACAACGCAAGCTGGGCGCCCTTCAAGGCTGACAAGACCTGGGCATGCCACATCACGTAGTTCCCCTTGGTGAGCTTTAATTTCTTGGTCACCACGGGAAGAAATCCAAAGGAGAGCGCAGCAGTAGGAACAGGGGATTGAGCCATGGACGAAATCCGCAAGGAACGAGGCTCTTGATACCATGTAAAGAAGAACGGGAACAGGAGGACCTTCCTGGCACTCCCGGCTGCGTGTTTATATTAGCGAAGAACAGCCCTCGGCCTTACATGAATATAGGAGATAAAACAAACCTCAGTTAGATATCTACACTACACCGCATGGGTACATGCACAACAATACAGCGCCTGCTCAACAACCTGAGCGCACACCGTGTTCTCCTAAACAAACGCCTAAACACGCCTATACACGTTACACTTTAACAGAGCTTATTTCCCTCCGGCTTATAATAATCGACCACCAATAAACTATAGCAGCTAATAATAATCTAGATGGCAAACAAACGGAGCATAAGAAATCTGAACAGTACAGATTTTTCACATAAATTTTTCAATCGAATTAAACCACATGCTCCACCACTTATGCAGGCCCATCAATTCCTAGTTTCAGTCTTGCAAACGTAACTAGATGGTAAACAAAAAGGTCGTAAGAAATCTGAATAGGGCAGATTTTACACAGATTTTCAGCGATTGGGAATTCATACGCAAGGAGAATTTGCATCAGGGTCAGGACAGTTCACCGGTCTAAGTGATCACCACAGTTCGCCCGCTAAAGACACTATGAATACTGGTCACCGGTGTCCGGAACCACGGGCACGACCACGACCATGGTGTCTGAAACCATGGGCCCGACCACGACCACAGTATCAGCGGTTCCAGTTTCCATGACCATGGTCTCTGAAAACACGGTGGCGGAGGTTCCAGGATCCACGACCAAGGACTTCTGGTCGGGTGTAATCCTCCAGTACCTCTTCCAACCTGCAATTCAGATTTTATATAAAAATAGGATTTATTGGAAGTTGCTCAAACGTGCTGGCTGTAGCTTGTGCTGCAGCAGCAGCAGCCAGCATCAGCCAGGTTGATACCTTGGGAAACCAGCCTGTACCAAGCAGTATCAAGCAAGCAAAATCAGATGCCAGATGATGCTGCCTGCTGCAGGCAGCTTTCTCAGGATTCAAAGCAAACACGCCCGCAAAGCAGTTGAGCTGTCAAAAAACTATTGAAGGATATGGAGCTGCAGCTGCTTAGACCAGCGGACAAGCGACTGGGCCAAGCAGCTGCACCAAGCAGAAGTGAAGAGGCCAATTAATCCTAACTTAGACTAAACTAAAAGCTAAGACAGTGCCATAAAACATTATTGGCCCTTACCATTCCCACAATTCAGCTGTCATAATATGATCAGAGCATAGCAATTTTTCCAAGATAATTGGAAGTTCGTTTTCGAGATAATGAGAGGTCAGAAGATCCAACTCTGAAAGTTTGTTAAAAGGTTCTTTGTCCTCTTGTTGCTGTTCCGGTTCCAGATCATCCTTCATAGCAATAATTCTGGTATGAAAATCAGTGAAACAAACAGAAAACCGGGTAAAAAATATATTCACCTTAGGTATTAGTAGTCAGAGGGAGTATATATTCACCTTAGGTATTCTGGTAAGACTTAAAAACTTTCTTATATGTATTAGTAGTCAGAGAAACATGTTTATGTATGCTTGTATGCACAAGATGTAATGATAACGACGAAGTACCAGAAATGGTGCTTCGACTAGATTGAAGGCATGATGGCTGAGAATAAAACACTGATGACAGAGGTGGACCGATTGCGGTCAGAAATAGAGAAGGTCGAGGGTGATAGGACTGCACGGGAAGAGCAGCAAGCCGACCTCACATGGTAGCTGATCGAGAAGGAAAAGGAACAAGAGCAGCAAGCCAACCTCACATGGTAGCTGATCGAGAAGGAAAAGGAACGATCAGGTAAGATATTTGGATTATGGTGATATTCTTTGTAGCCTGCAGCGCAAATATAATTGTCGTTGTATATGAAGCTCTAGCAGAAGAGGTGGCCCGGATCCGTGGTGAAAAGGATCGGCTTGCCCAGGACCATGCTCAAAACCTAGAGAGATCGAAAAAGATGGCGGAAGAGCTCAAAACAAGGAACCATGAGATGGCCGGTAAGTGCAACTGACTTGCCGAACTTCAACCGTAAGCTTTGTGGTCGGGTACTGAGCAGATATTTATCATGATGCAGTACTAAAGGTAAACACCAAGAAACATCTCGAGGAGCTGATTAAGGATCGGGACACCTGGAAAGGTAGGTGTGTCCAAGTTGCGAAGGGCATCGCCCTGGTGCTTGAGCTCATAAGCCCCGAGTTGCTAGAGAACGAGCCCCGTACCTAGGTGCTTGGGATGATCAAGAAGTGTCAGCGCGCATGGGGCTGGTTCTAGCAGTTCATGAAGGAAGCTGGGGAGTACGCGGGCACCCATGTTTTGAGTATGGTGCGTGCCCACTATCCTCTGGTGGATCTCGCCCGGCTAGAGAGGGGCTAGCCAAAGGAGGTTGGTCCAAAGGAGGTGGATGACCTTTGAATTGGTCTCTTGGACCTGGAGTCAACGGTGATCGGTGACATCAACCTTTATGAGTTGTCAACTCCTCCTAACCAGCCAGGGCTAGAGGGGTCGTCTGGGATGTGGCCGGAGGCCTCGTCGACGTAGAAGGACGGCCAACGCCTGCGGTCTCGACTAGCCAGGCGCCGATGGCCCAAACTTCCTCAGCGGCACCGAAGGCACATACTACTGGGGCCAGTCGTGGAGTAGCTGAGCAGCCCAAGCAGCGACCACCGACTAGCCTCTAGTTGTAGGCTAGAACCAATCAGAAGCACTTTATTGTAAACTTTGTTATAAAAGCTTGTAATAAAGTTCAATTATTAATCATATGATAAGCACTGTCATCTTTGTGAAATATAACAGTGAGAGTGGCCGATCACTCTGCTTTAGTTGTCGTGATGAGCTATAAATGGAGTCGTGCTCTCAGAGTACGAGGTGTTGAATCTGCTCGTTGAACAGACCACTAATCGAGAGGATTGTATGGGAGACGCCCTGTCTATAAAGCAAAGTGATTGACGAGGTAAAACCGAAAGTGCGGGTGAAAACTGATTGCTATTAATCGAATAATGAACACAGAAAAGAGAGTTACACAGCTTTGCTCCTAAGGATAGAAACGCCAAAGTTTGTCGATGTGCCATGAATTGGGCAATTTCCTGCCATCTAGATATGCAAGTCTGTACGAAGTTGGACATGTAACCTCCATGACCACAAAAGGTCCTTCCCATGGAGTAGACAACTTGTGCATACTGTCTTGGCTCATTTTCCATTTTAACACTAGGTCATTGACCATGAAGAAATGTTCTTTGATGTTACGGTTGTAATATCGCCTCAAGATGTCAAGGTATCTAGCCATTTGTACACATGAGTCCAGCTGTCATTCCTCTGTGCAGTTGATTTTGAGTTCTCTAGACTCATCCGCATTAGTCTAGTCGAAGTGCTCAACTCTAGGTGACCCAAAACTAATGTCAGCGGGGAGCACAGCCTTAGCCCCGTACACCATGAAGTACGAGGATACACCCATGTTGCGGCTGGGCTATGTTCTCAGACCCCAGACCACTGCTGGTAGCTCTTTAATCTACCTTCCTAGGGCCTTGTTATTTTCCATGTACAGTCTATTTTTTAGGGCATCGAGAATCATGTCATTGTCTCTCTCGACCTACCCATTGGCTCTAGGGTGCGCAACCGACACATATTTTACTACTATGCCTCTGTCATCGCAGAAGTCCCAAAAGGTGGTGCCAGTGAACTAAGTCCCTAGGTCAGTGATGATACTGTTCAGGATACCATAGCAGTGTATGATCTAATTGAGGAACTTGACTGCTTTTTCTAAAGTTGCTTTTGCTAAAGGCATGTATTCAATCCACATGGAAAACTTGTCGATCAGGACGAAAACACACCTGAAGTTACCCGGGGCGGGTTTGAATGGACCAATCATGTCCAGTCCCCAGCATGCAAACGGCCATGAAGCTGGTATGGTCTGGATTTGTGAGCAGGTACGTGAATCTTCTTGGCAAAGAACTGACAACCCTCATAATGTCTTGCCAACTTTTTGGTGTCAGCTACTGTAGATGGCCAATAAAAGCCTGCTCGAAAAGCCTTTCCGACCAGGGCTTAAAAAGTTGTGTGGTTGCCGCAGGAGCCAGCATGTATTTCCTTGAGTAGCCTGACGCCGTTGTCTTGGGAGATGCACTTCATGAGTATTTCTTCTTTTGCGTTTTTGCGCATGAGACGACCATCGACCAGTAGGTAGTAGGAGGCGCTCGTTCTCTAATTTGTCTGAAAGACTAGTGCTGTCGGACAAGTATCTAATGAAAGGTGCACGCCAATCACTTTAGGCTTTGGTCGGTGGAGCTTCCTTGGTAGCGAGGGCGACCAATGACTCCTTTAGAGGCTTCTCGCCCATGATGGTTGCTTCTTCCCGATACTTGACTTGATGAGGTCTTGGACGAAAACACCATGTGGGACTTTAGCTCGGGATGATCCTAACTTTGATAGTGTATCGGCTGCTTGGTTTTTGTCTCGGACCACATGTATATGTTCGACGTCATAGAATTTCCCTTCTAGTTTGTGAATCTCCTTGCAGTAGCAGTCCATCTTCTCATGGGTCATGTCCCAATCCTTGTTGAGCTGGTTGATAACTAAAGCTGAATCACCGTAGACATATAGACGCTTTATGCCTAGCTTGATTGCTAGTCGCATACCATGTAGGCAAGCTTCGTACTCGGCAACATTGTTAGATCCATGGACTCATGTAGCTTTTGCCAAAAATGTGATGTGAACTGTGTCCCCCTATCAGAACAAATTTCTTTAGTACCCCATGTAGACATGCAATCCTTTCCATATACAATTCTGCTAACTTTTCCCCTGAATAGGTAGTCTTGACAGGGATAAAATAGGCCACCTTGGTCAATCGATCCACAATTACCTAGATAGAGTCGTATCCTTTCTGTGTTCGAGGTAACCCTACTATGAAGTCCATTCCAACTTCTTCCCATTTCCACTCTGGTATTTTCAAGGGTTGAAGTAAACCTACTGGCCTCTGATGTTCTACCTTTACTCTTTGGCACGTATCACATATGGCTACATATTCAGCTACATCTCTTTTTATGCCATACACCAATATCTCTCTTTAAGGTCAAGGTACATTTTGGTGCTACCCGGGTGTATAGAATAGGCTGAGTCATGAGCTTCCCTTAAAATAGACTCTCTTACCAAACCACATTGTCCCCTGGTCATCCATATGAAATCCTGGTGCTTTATCGATCACTATTCATTCCGCAATATCCTTGATTTTATCATCTTTGAGTTGTCCCTTACGAATGTCTTGTTCTAGGGTAGGTTCCACCTCTAACCCCATAGTATTAGCCATAATACTCAAATTCAGGTGTTTAAACTCTTCACACAAGTCCTTGGACAACTGAGTCACATAAGGCACATTAACATAACTTTTCCTACTTAGAGCATCTGCTACTACATTAGCTTTACCTAGATGATAGTATATATCCAAATCATAATTTTTAATTAACTCTAGCCATCTGTGCTGCCTTAAGTTCAAATCATACTGACTGAAAATATATTTCAAACTCTTATGATCTGAATAAATCTCACACTTGTGACCAATTAGGTAGTGCCTCCATATTTTGAGAGCATGCACTACAGTTGTTAACTCTAGATCATGAGTTGGATAGTTCAACTCATGTTTTCTCAAGGCATAAGCCACAACTCTGCCTTCTTGCATGAGAACACAACCAAGACCTTGCCGAGAGGCATCATAGTAAATGGAGAAGCTTTTAGTGATGTCAGGTAGGATGAGTATGGGGGCGGAGGTCAGTCTCTTCTTCAACTCCTCGAAACTAGCTTGACACTCTTTAGACCTCACGAATTTAGCATTCTTCTCTAGCAATGCAGTCATTGGTTTGGCTAGTTTGGAGAATCCCTCATAAATCTTAGTACCCAGCCATACCTAGAAAACTCCTAGTCTCACTCACATCTTTAGGTGGCTTCTAACTCAACACATCCTGAACCTTTTTGGGATCTACTGCTACTCCTCCGTTAGAGATGATGTGACCAAGGAAAGATACTTCTTTTAGCCAAAACTCACACTTACTAAGCTTAGCATAGAGTTGATGTTCTCTAAGCTTTTGTAAAACTAGTCTCAGATGTTTCTCATGTTCTTTTTCATTTTTAGAGAAAACTAGTATGTCGTTAATCAATACGACCACAAACTTATCAAGATATTCTATGAATACTTTATTCATCAGGTACATAAAGTAGGCAGGTGCATTCGTCAGACCAAAAGACATGATTGTGAACTCATTAACGATTAATTTAAGCCATATATTTTGGAACTGTCTGGCAGCAATCGGCAGCTTCCACAATTTGATATTTGTTTTTCTCCTTATCAATTACAGGTCAAATTGACTGGCACGCTGCGATCTAAATCACCAAACTTGGCTCGTGTGTTGAGGCTCGGGAGATCAGAAACTCTAGCACAATCGAGTGTGTTACACGAAGACTATATTTTTTGTGCTAACATTAAGTAACAAGAGCCGAGCCGAGCCAGCCACGAGTTGAACGAACTAACGAGCTTCAAGATTTTCGTTCAACTTTAGATATAACTGTCTAATATGGATTTTTGTCTAAATGAAAATTTGACTAAAAAAATCTAGATGACATTTAAAAAGAGAGTAACTCTTTTTTTTTTGACTGAGCCCTTAGAGTTGTGGTAAAGCGATAGCTCTATAGCGTTCTTAAGTGATGCCGGTCCTAGGCTTCCCCTGGGGCCTGGGTCATGGTTTCGTGAATGAACAATAACTTAAGCGGTTAAGCCTGGCGTGGCTATCCAGACATGGCTCGTGCTCGGGGCAGGTAGCAAGTAGCATGTTAAGTATAAACATGGAAACCGAGCACCTAATTTATCTCTATACTTCTCCTTCAGATTGGATAATGCGGAACCTTTTAGGCCAACGTTCGGTTCATCCGGAATCAATCTTAGTCAGAAGAGTCCTTCAATAATTTGTACAAGGATGAAACTGTTCCTTGCCATTCCAGGCTCGAAACACGCTAACTGAACGGAGCCTTAGGTGTCGTTCGGTTACCACATTCCCGACTTGGTTTGTGCAGGAATAGTTCCAGCACTATTTAAAATCCTGAAGAAATGATGGGCTAGGATTAGTTCTGGGGCTGGATCGGTGATAACCGAACGAGGCCTTAATCAGCTCATTTTGCTTCTAGTCTAGGTGGTTAATTGCTTATGTTACTAAGTCTATCGTTCGATTTTCATGGTGTCCTGCTCGTATATATGGACAACACCCAGCAAGGTCGACGAAACCCTTTTGCAAGAGCGCCGTGCAGTTGCTTTCCTACTTACTATGCGACAGAGGGACCCAGCAAGGAGACTTTTTTGGTGTTCGGATATAGTCAGATTTCACATTAATCAACTGTTTGAGTAGATTGGAG
Organism: Sorghum bicolor; assembly: GCF_000003195.3. Taxonomy (NCBI): domain Eukaryota; kingdom Viridiplantae; phylum Streptophyta; class Magnoliopsida; order Poales; family Poaceae; genus Sorghum; species Sorghum bicolor. The sequence continues at coordinate 10,853,544 of NC_012879.2, read as the reverse complement.
TGAAACTTAACTAAATTCTAATTCAATTTACGTTAACATATGTAAATTAAGGTGAATCAACAACATCTAAAAAAGACCTAAGCTAGAGCACATCCAAAAAGAACCTAAGCTGGAGCACAATATTATGGACTACGTAAGAGGCAGAAGAGGTAAGGCAAACAAGCCGCAGCTCCGCATCCTTTTTCTCCCCATAAAGGAGAAGCTCTTTCAAGGATGCTGGCACATGCAATTAGGGATGAAAAAAATAAATAAATATTTTATGATGTCCGTCCTCACTTGGAGTGACTATATATGGGTAATAATTCGTAATACCCTACCCATATATGTGCGTGTACCAGTTCTCTGCAAAACTACTACCCCCAACTCCAAATTGTTAACTTTTTATCAAATTGTAAACCATTTTAGCTTTTATAGATTCAGAGTTTTTACAATGCAACTAGGTACATTTAAAAAAATAAATAGCTCGAAAAGCCAAAATGCCTTACAATTCATAGCCACAGTGATACTAAGAAAAAGCTACGCCAGGAAAAAAGTGCAAACTAAACAATTGAGAAATCTAACACTTCCCCCAAATCAAATAACACGATTTGATAGGCTATCATACACGGTGTAACACTTGATATTGAATGAATATGTACTTAGAAAGCATTCCGAACACATATATGGAAATAAAAGATAGTCAGCAGCATAGCATAGACGACCAAGTATCTCTCATCAGGCGGAGGACATAAGAACGACACTCTGCTGTTCTGCAACTGCCTCGGTGTCCTCCTCCAGCCCACCATACCACACAACTAAAGTCTATTGCTGCTGCTCGTCAAACTCATGGCCATGATCCAGAAGGTAGTTGGCCGCAAGCTCTTCGTCCTTGTTGCATGCAAAGAAAACTTCTAGCACAAGCTCACGGTTGAACCCCATCCCCTCAAGCTGTTCAAAAAGAAAATATAACGAATAATGTAATAATGTAAGTAAAATATTACTGCAAGCAACAGCTAGTTGGAACTATGCTGGCATAAGAAGTGCCTTGTTCAGGGGCAGACTAGCAAAATGTCCATGCAATGCATACAAGCACCACAGCACATGATGGGGTTGCAATTCTATCCAACTGCACAGATTTGCCGCCCATCCATATTCACCCATAGATCCTCTCAAATTATGTCACATAAGAACAGAAAACTAAAGGCAAAGCTACACTATACCATATAAATTTGAAAATTGTGTTCTATAAGTAGTACTGTAGAATAGTAGATACATCTAGAATTTTAGGATTAGCATGTTAAAATAAAATCTGTATTCAAGATTAGTGTCTAGCACTAGAAATTAGGAACCAGTCCTGAGGCCACAAGAATAACTTCAGAAATAGTGTAAAATTATACTAATAAAGCAGAGGCCTAATGTAAAGTACTATGTTTATCTATTGTCTGACAATTACATCCTGCCTAGCCCCATTAAATGTGCTCCAACAAACGAACTGTACTTTCATTTACATGCAAACATGAACAAATTATCTTGAAACACATAACAATTCAGGTCAAGACAAAAAGAATGTATAAAAAGGACTGCAAATAACATAATAACTTATAAAAGAGATCTACCCGCTGGATTGCCTCCCGTTCCTCTGGTGTAACCGTCAGCGTTTGAGGCATAGCAGCTGCCAGTTGACCTAGTATGTTTCTGGTTCACCACAGCACAATGTAAATATTTATGTACTCATGACTTGTTAACATAATTATGCAGTTTTGCTTACCCTCCAGGACCACCCTCAGGAGTTTCATTCACCAAGCGGAGGAACTCAGCTTGATTTTCCTGAATCAACCGCAGTATTTGTGGGTTTTGTTTGCCTAGCTCTTGAAGCATTGGCTGCCAATCAACAAATCATACAATCATTGATCGCACCCAAGTGAAATTATTAATTACTAAAATATGAAAAGGCAAGAAAATTACTAAGCAATAACACAGTAAAAGCACCTGTAAGATTTGAGGATTAGCCTGGACCAACTGAAGCAGTGCTTGAAACTGAAGAAGATAAATAACAGTTAGTACATTACAGGCTAATTACTTATTTGCATGCAAGAAGCTGCACAGTTACCTGTGGAAGCTGTCGCAAGGCATCAAGGGCACCAGATCCTGCACCTGGAACAACACCTGGATTGGCCCCACCACTTGGAACACCCTTTTCAGAAATTTAGTATCACAACAGGTAAGAAATAATATTACAGAAAGTTAACACTGCTTTCAGGACAAACATGGATAAATGTCAGGTAACTATAACTGCAACTTGTAAGGATAAGATGCATTTGCATTATCATGATGCAGGTAACTATAACTGCAACTTGTAAGGATAAGATGCATTTGCATTATCATGATGCATCAACAAGGGGAAATCTACACAACATTGATCATAGATGCAATAGCCTGCAACTCAGCAAGACAAACAGCTAAATAATCGATGTAATCCATATTTGTATGAAAAATGTTATGATTGGCATTTCCTTCCAAACTTAAGAGATAATCTACTCCTTACCCTTATAATTGTATACCACTGGCTCTCTCACAATTTACTGTACATTAACAGTAACGGATTCTATGAACAGTACACCCGTTAAGTAGAACAGTGACGGATCTTATGAACAGTACACCCGTTAAGTACAACACTAACGGATTGGATCCAGTGACCAGTGTAACCGTTATCCTCCAGTGAACAGTACACCGATCCAATTAATAGTACGTACCCGTTATGTTCAACAGTAATGGATCCAATAAACAGTATACACCCGTTAGTATTTTCTAATGGATCCTAACCCGTGCAACTGCACGGGGATCCCGGCTAGTTAGATAGATGGCTAGATAACTAGAGAGAAGCACATAGGCTTAACTCTCAGATATAATTTCTAAAAGAGTAAAAGTTCACATAGTAAAAAAAAGGGCCAAACATTGAAGTCCACACCTACTTTGACAGCACATACCTGAGGAAAAAGGTTCAGAGGATTTGCATTAGGCCCTGCAGAGGCAGCGGATGGCTGCACTGGAGGTGCAACTGCTGGCTGAGCAGGCGATGGAGCCTGCTGATTTGTTTGTTGGCCAGCAGCAGGTGCTCGGGCAACAGGAGGAGCCTCCACATTCTCAGGAATTCCCTACCAATAAAGCCAGATCAATTTCAGTGACTTTTTTACGCCATTCTTTGTACGAGTATATAATAATAAAAACTTAAGCATCCTAAATGTGTTATGCATATTTTCCTTTCAGTAAAATATAATTGCTATCACCTGCAAAGTTCAATGTTTTCTTACAATAAGACAAATTTACCGTTTAACAAATAACAATATACCAGAAAAAAGGTTTTTGAGAAAATAAAAGAAACCATTTAACACATCAGAGGCAGGATGAAGCTGCAATGCATTGGTAAAACAATTCATTAACATGAAACTTACAGAATATAGGTAGTCTATAGCTCTCTCAGGGTTATTATATGCAGCACGTAGAGCACGGACAACTGTATCACGTTCCCAAGTACCACCACCCATGTCAAGAATTTGTTGGATAGTCTGTTCTAGATTGTTGCCAGATACAAGGTTTGAAGCTGCCTGACTGTACACATCAGCATCACCACTGTAGAACAGCCACATGAAAGAGCAGGATTAATGTACTAAACTAGGATAGAACAGCAAGAAATAAAGGAAAAAATTTAATTCAGGCTTGCAAGGACCAATAAGCATGAGCCATCCTATGTGATGTCTATAATATAATAATATAATAATAAATAATAAATAATAAATAAATAAATAAATAAATAAATAAATAAGTAGAAATAACCTTAGATATACATGGGATCGGATTGTCAAAAATAATTTCCAGGACTCAAAAATCATTCCCATTTGCGGGATACAAGCACCAACTGTTTAATAGGAAATAATATAGTGTAGCTTATTATGCCTCTAAGCCCTCAATTTATTATATTTGTATCTCTCAAATGGTGAGTTTTCCAAGATTTCTTAAAAATTTTAGATGGAGTCTTTCATGTTTCTCAACAGATATGCTCCCTACATATAAATACTTGTCATCACAAGGTTATAATGTTCTATTTTAAATTATACCATCCACGTGTACACACAACTTAAAAATAAATGGCCAAGGTGCATGGGCTTATAGAATGGCAGTCTATTAGTTCCCAGTTTATAAAAGATCCTTAATGAAGCTTATGATATAAGTCCCCGATCAATCTTGCACAAACAGAAAAAAACAAAGAAGTGGAATGAAAGCTTGTTCTTTATTTCTAAAAACAAAAAAATATTAATGGATATATTTCAAAGCAGTGATTATAAAGGTTCTGGAGCTTACGATGCAGCAACCGTAGCAGCAGGAGCAGCCTGAGGCTGTGCACTTGGAGGTGTCCTGTGGAAGACAGTAAAATGGCATAAGAGAAGCCATAGGGTCACCACAAAAGATGACGGGGAACAGATGGCTCACGTTTCAGCTGTGGCAACAGGAGCTTGTGTAGGTGCTCTTGCAACTGATGTAGCAGGGGCCACAGGGGCTACAGGTGCAGCAGGTTGGGCCTATTGCAAAGTTAATAACAGTCCAAAATATAAGAAAACAGCTGGTAACAATAATGCCAAAACAAAATACTAGATATTATTTCATCAACAGCACACACTTGTTGGTTTGTATGTAAAAACAACTTAAACTGATTATGTACATATATGGTAATGCTCAGACACAAGAACCAAAAAGGGATTAAATTTGATCATTGCTACCACTTTTTTTTGGCTTTAGGTACATTTGGTGATTGAAATCATAGACAAAACTAAATCTTCTAATTCATATCCCGAAGTATACCAATAAACATGGATATGAGTCATATGACACATGAGAACCTAATGATATGTCAATTCATATCCCACACAAAACAAACTAGATTTTCATGCAATTCAGTTTTACAGCTCAAGTACTTCTTCAATGCAACCCTGAAGAACACTACCAAAATACAAAAATAACTACATCATATATGCCAAAACTAACCGGAGTTGCAGGAGCTTTTGCAGCAGTAGCGGTAGAAGCTCCACTCGACGATGCCTTAGCCTACAAAAATTCATGTTATGCATGTCAGATTAATTAACCAATAAATCAGTGTCAATTATAACTGAAGTTTTGAAATGGAAAATATATAACAATGGGTCATGGAAGCTGTTAAAAGTCATCTTCACACAAAATCCACAAAACTCAATATGAACACTCGATATCTTACGTTGTCTTTATCACCTTGAAAGCAATCAATTTATCACCCAGGCAAGTATAGGTCGAATTTTATTTGAAATGCAGTCAACAGTTGACAATGCAGCCATCGGATTTCAGAAAACAGCAGCCAAAATGGGAGAGTAAATACGAAGAAACTGGAAAAGGGAAGAGGTGAAATATTCCAAATCCAAATCTGCAGATGTTGAATCTGAGACTTTCATTCTGGAAGACAAATCAAATGTGTATACAGAATTGAGGCAATCAAATAACATTTTGTGAGACATTCAAAGACATAATTTACAATTTACATGGAAATCATCAAAGAAAACCAGTCACAATGCCACCTCAGGCAAATGACTTATGAGCACCATAAGGGAGTGGATAAAACATAACTACTAATATTTTGCTAGCAATCCATCCATGTAACGTAACCGTGGAAGTAAATTAATTACGAAACTGAAATCAATGCAACCAACATAGAACACTCAAATATGGCACAATTTACAAACAATCGATTACACTTTACAGTTAAGAACCGGAATATATTGAATACATTGTCGATGGGATAAACCAGAGAGAGAGCCCCAAATACCTTGGACAACATTATAACAAGGAAGCTGTTCTCAGCAACTCCGTTGCCTTCCAAAGTGGTCTCATCCTTGAGAATTTTCCCTTGGTATATGAGCATTTGCTGGTCTGCCGGGTAGGTACTCTGACCCTGAGTGGTCTCGATGATCCTCTTCACCTCAGCAACCTGAAAATACAAGCAGTGAGTAGGCTGCACGGCTAGAGACGTCGCCAAGCAACATAAATCGAACGCCACGACATGCTGAATCATCCGTCTGTACAGCAACCGCGCCACATTACTGTGATGATTCGAACGAATACACCCCACCACTCCCACGACCCCCAAACTCCAACCAACGACAAACCCTAGACTATGTCCCATGTGAGAAAGTGGAGCTCTAAATTCAGAGAACCAGAAGGCAGCGGGCCCCATCACCCACCGGGCTGGAAGCCCCCAAAAATCAAAAACCCTAGATTCAGATCAAAGCCCCCGAACTACCACCGGCCCGCCGGCGCAATCGCTGCACCAGGCCACCGCGAAACCGTACCAAGCCGCACCCGAATCGAGCGAAACGACCGAGAATTGCACGGAATCGCTCGGATTGAATTGACAAGGACGGGGGAGGAGGGGGGGCCGTACCGACGCATCCGGGCTCGCCTCGATCTCGAAGTTGGTGCCCTTGAGGGTCTTGACGTTAAGCTTCATCTCGCCCGACGCCGCCTCAGTCCGCACACTCACCCTCCTCGCGTGGGCTGACTCCGTGGGGAGGAGGGTTTCGTCACCTCGCCTTGGGGTTGGGGTTGGGGGTTCGACCTCGCGAAGACGACGAGAGCGCACGGGGAAGCGAAGTTTATAGGCGAAAAAATATCCGGAGGCCGCAGGCTATTAGAGAGCCGGTGGCGATCGGGACCGACCGGTCGAGATACTCTCGCTGTCCTGTGGGGCCGTGACTGGTGGACCACAGAGTCAGTGAAAGGAGCGGGTGAGTGGATCGGGTGGCACGCAGAGTGGTAGCGAGGCGGTGGGCGGATCTAGCTGCACCGTCGCGATGTGTGGGCCAAGCGCGAGAGGGGCACGTGGCGTGCATCGAGTGGAGAGGCGCCGGTTGCGTGGGGTTTTTTTGGAGGTTGGTTGCGTTGTGCGTGGGATGTGCGTCGGCGGTGGGATAGATGATGGAGCATAGAGTGGGCGCGCGTACGGGATCCGTGGAGTACTTCTCAGCGGGGAACGGATGTGTGCGCGGGTGGGAAAAGGTTGCTGGCCTGCTTGGCTTTTGGGTTGGTTTGGAGCACAAGAAAGAAAGAAGATGAAGAGAAGGAAAGGCAATCGAGCGATCTATCGAGGATCCCTTTGTAGAAAGTGCGAGGAGATAAATTCCGGGCCGCACGCTGCACTGTGACTCTGTGAGTGTGGCCTCCCAAAAATTTTCATATTCTACGTCACATCGAATCTTTAAATACATACATAAAGTATTAAATATAAATGAAAATAAAAACTAATTGCACAGTTTGGTCAAAATTGACGAGATGAATCTTTTGAGCCTAGTTAGTCTATAATTGGACAATATTTGTCAAATACAAACAAAAATGCTACAGTGTCGATTTCTCAAAATTTTTTGGAACTAAACAAGGCCTTAGTTAAAAAAATTATAAAATATACACCGTAGCAATTTTGTTTCTATTCGACCAATATTATCCAATCATAAATCTTTGTTTCGATTCAAAAAGTTTTTTGATTTTGATACTGTAGCATTTTCGTTTTTATTTGACAAACATTGTCTAATCATGGAGTAATTAGGTTTAAAAGATTCGCCTCGCGATTTACAAATAAACTGTGCAATTAGTTTTGTTTATATATATATATATATATATATAATGTTACATGCATGTATCGCAAGATTCGATGTGAAATAGAATCTTGAAAAGTTTTTAATTTTTGATGTGAACTAAATAAGGTCTAGGCTTAAAATATTCGTCTCGCAAATTACAGGTCAATTATGTAATTAGTTTTTTTTATTTATATTTAATATTCTATGCATGTGCCACAAAATTTTATGTGACGAGAAATCGAAAAAATTTTGGAACTAAACAAGGCCACATATAGTGACTTGTACAGCATCTATGACGCCACGACGGTGGTGTAAATTTTGGGTACGATTACGGCTTACTGCAGGTGTAATCTAGTTGTTTTGGCTGATAAGTTATGTAAAAAATATTATTTGTTGATTGTTACGAGAAAAAACATTAACAAATATCTGACTGATAAGTTTAGCGAATATACTGGTTGTAGTGCGTTCCCAGCAGTTGCGCGAGAGGGCAGGACGGAGACGGGGTTGGTGCCATTCTGTGCTGTGCATACTGTATGGTGAAGGTTTAAAGTCTTAAAGGCGCTAAGCTTATCAGATAACGCCTTATTTAGTTCTTGTTTAGTTCACCCTAAAAATTAAAAAAAATTCAAGATTTTTCGTCACATCGAATCATGTGGTACATGCATAGAGCATTAAATATAGATAAAAATTAAAACTAATTGTATAGTTTGTCTGTAAATTACGAGACGAATCTTTTAGACCTAGTGACTCCATAATTGAACAATATTTGTCAAATAAAAATGAAACTGTTACAGTGTCAAAATCTAAAAAAAATTCGGATCTAAACAAGGCTTTAGTTCGTTGTGTGAAAAAAAATAGTACTTTCGTTTATATATGGTAATTATTATTTAATTACGGACTAACTAAGTTTAAAAGATTCGCCTTGCAAATTATAAACAAATTGTGCAATTCGTTATTTTTTATCTATATTTAATGTTCTATGCATGTGCTCGAAGATTCGATATGATGGAGAACCTTAAACTTTTTTTGATTTTTCGGTGTAACTAAGGGTGTGTTTAGATCCAAAAATTTTTGGAATTTGGATATTGTAGCATTTTCCTTTGTATTTGGCAATTAGTGTCGAATTATGGACTAACTAAGTCTAAAAGATTCGTCTCACGATTTATAGTAAAACTGTGCAATTAGTTATTTTTTTATCTATATTTAATATTTGCGTCTAAAAATTTGATACGATAGGGAATCTTATCTTATCTTATACTCTTATAAAGCTAAACCCCACTAGAGATTTCTCTCAACATGCAAAGTATCCGCATCAACAATCTACTAAAACTTGCAATTATAGCCAACTAGTACATGTAATTATTATAGTAATTTCTTCATCTACCAACATGCATTTAGCTGTTCATATTGATGTGTCAAATCATTCAGCAAAATTAATTTAAGATAATTTTATTCATATAACTATAAATATAAATAATTTGATTTTTTTTAAATTACTTAAAATTCCCGCAGCAACGCGCGGGGTATTCTCCTAGTATATTCTTATAAAGCTAAACCCCATTAGAGATTTCTCTCAACATGCAAGCTATCCACGTCAACAATCCACTAAAACTTGCAATTACTAGGAGGATTACCCGCGTGTTGCGGCGGGTATGAAGTAGGAATATAAATATATAACTTTTTTATTAGCATAATCATGGAAATTATATCCATAGTGGATAGTGGATGATGAGTCTCGCTAATGTGGATGTCATAATTCTTGTGCTAGTTAACTTTAATGTAAATGATAATAGATTGCCGAGGTGGACACCTTGCATGTCAGGAGAAACTGATAGTGGCAAATGATAGTGGACTGCTGAGGTGGATGCTTTGCATTTTAAGAGAAATAGATAGTGGGGTTGATAGTGCACTGCTGAGGTGGACGTATTGCATGTCAAAAGAAATAGATGATGAGGTTTTGCTTTATAAGAGTTATAGATAGCCAACTAGCACATATAATTATGATAATCATCTCTTTATTTACTAACATGTATTTAGCTGTTCATATTGATGTGTCAAATCATTCAATAAAATTAATTTAAGATAATTTCATTCATATAACAATAAATATAAATAGTCTAATTTTTTTTTAAATTATGTAAAATTTCTACAACTACGTGCAAGGTATTGTGTAAATTTTTGAAATTTTGAGAAGATTTATAAACAGACCCTAGAGAAGGCATAAAGCAGGGGCTGGGGCAAGGGCCGCGGGGCAAGTGGCGCCAACTGCAGGCTCGGCCTAGTCCTGAAATAAAGCCGATAGTATAGTATATACGAGGAGGAACAGCATCGCTTATCCGCGTCAGCTTGAGCAGCGGCACATCTATCTTGATGACTGTTGTTTTGCGAGTAAAAACAACCGCTGGATGGTCGCCTATGGTTCAGGAAACGGGGAAGCAAAGAGGAGAACGTCAGAGGCAAACGCCAGAGGTGGGTGATTTTTTTTTACTTCAGCACTTTCATTTGTATTTGGTAATTATTGTTTAATTATAGACTAATTATGCTCAAAAGATTCGTCTCGCTAATTACAAGCAAATTGTGCAATTATTTATTGTTTTTATTTATATTTAATGTTTTATACATGTGCCGCAAGATTCGATATGATGAGAAATCTTGAAAAAAATTTGGTTTTTAGGTGGAACTAAACAAGACCCAAGGTGTTTTGGTTTGAGGACAAGGATGATGTGGAATATGGGTTATCTTTGGATTGTGAGATATGAATATCTATGTTGTATGTTTGGTTGGATGGATGAAATTGGATGGGATAAAAATACTTGACTAATTATATCTATTATTTAAAAATAATAACAACTAATTATATATGGATTAATATTCACCGACAGTAATCTTGTTATTATAATAACTAATTAAAAATAAAATATGTAATTAGCACTACAATTCTCTAATTGTCACACAAAACATGCGCTAATCAACATTTAAGGCCTTGTTTAGTTCACCCTAAAAATTAAAAACTTTTCAAGATTTCCTGTCACATCGAATCTTGTGGCACATGCATGGAGCATTAAATATAGATGAAAATAAAAACTAATTACACAGTTTGCCTATAAATCGCGAGACGAATCTTTTAAGTTTAGTTACTCTATGATTGGACAAATTTTGTCAATTAAAAACGAAAGTGCTAGAGTACCAAAATCTAAAAACTTTTTGGATCTAAACTAGGCCTAATGGCCACGATATACACTGTCTACCTAGAATATTCCCTATAGTGGACTAGTATAATGCCCATGCTAACGCTACGGCTATCTCTGGGGAATGTTATTAAACACAATCAATTCCAATCAGGAATATTTGTTTCTAACTATTCTATGGTCATTTCAGCTCTTCTCTTCGTTCTTGCATGTTCATTTTCTCCAACGAGTGTTAGAATACCTGTGTAGAGTACCATTTTTTATGAGGTCAGTCATAGTAGTAGAGATATTAAAAAAAAGAAACTTGGTGACATAAGAAGCATGAAGTTCTATATTTGACATTTACTGCTGCACAAAGGTAGTCTAATTTCTGTCGTGGTTTCTATGACAAGGCCACCATGGCTATGATCTTCGTAGTTGCAATTGCTTCGGTATTATCATCGTTCAATATAATTTGTGATTTTTGGTCCATCTGCATTATCTTTTTTGTTACAGTAAAGATTAAGATAAATTGGCTCTTTCACATAAATAAAAAGCAGATTATGTAGCTGATATTTACCGCTAGCCATAGATATTCTACTTCCTATCATGGTTGTCATGGTACTACCACCATGGCTATGATCCCCATCTGCAGCTGTGCAGATGGCTGGATATTTTCCTTGTTTACAAAAAATAGGATCAAAGTGAGAATTCAAAGTGAGACACTGCAAAAGGTCCTCTTTGAAGTTCTAGGGCAATCTCATATTAAAACTATAATGAGAAATTAGATGATGCTGCTTTGGGGGCTTAAATTGATTCATGCAGAAACGTTCTTTTTTCCTTTCACCAGCTTTTTTATTTGCCTCCTTCCCATAATTTGCAGTACAACATCAGAGCTAGAGGAAGCAAGTTAATCGATGATGTTCCTTAGTTTTTTAATTCACTCTCTTCATTAGTAGAATGACAATCAGATACCTTATGTTTAAACTCAGTCTTCTTGTAATTCATCTCATTCAGCTAGGATAGTGCCGTAGTGAAAAGGAAATCAAGTACCGTAGCGAGCAGTAGTGCAACATCAGATTAAATTTGTTTCCTGAATGAATTGCTCACCTGTATTTTTGGCTTTGCTCTATGTTGCGGCCTTTTTGCAAGCAGCAGTGCAGGATGACGCGCCGGGCGTGTGTTGCGGCCTTTTTGCGATTGACGGAGGTGTGCGTGTGTAAGGTCGTGATCATACTTCTAATCTGGGCCGTCAAATCTGTAGGACATGTGCTATGAGTTGTTGATCTTGCAGGTGGAATTTGCCTGGAGAAGATTTCAATTATAGCAGAGATAGAGATAGTGTATGTCTAAATGCATAGCAAAAATCTAAAAGATAAAATGTCTTATAATTTGGAATTGTGGGAGTAATAAAATTGAGGTTGCGGAAACAAGTCGTTAGGGAACAATAATCAACATAGTAAATTAAACAAAGTATTTTTCCAGCAAGAACTACGGAGAAATTTTGCAGCCTGACAAAAATAAGCAATGCAATTACCGAGTTGAGTATTAAAATATGGCAGAATTACTGCTACGAAGGACCTGATTATTAGTGCAAAAAAGACCTCGAGCTCGACTCATGCCTGTTCAGAAAAAAACTGGTGACCACACCGTCGTCACCGGTGATTCCATCGGTGCCGGGAAGACGGTGAGTGCACCGCACCAACACCGTTCCCCTTCCTATAGGGTTTGCTGCACAGCACCACCGTCCCCATCGTTCTCCTGCCTCTTCTGTCATCAACGGTGGTGCCTCTCCATCCATGATCACTACTTGTCCGCACAACTGTCCTCGGTTGTTCTGGTCGATAATCATGGTGTTGCGGTGAAATATGTTGTCCACAACGTCAGCACACCATATCTATAATGGTCTGTAGCTTTGCTCTCTTTGCAGACGGCACCCATGGCTTCCATGTCGGCATAGGAGTCGTCTTGAACCGCCAACTTGACATCACCATTGTCTGCCATCTAGCCATCGCGTACCTCTCTTTCCATCTCATCAATGGCATGTCCTCGTCGGTGAAGTACGGTGGTTCCTTGTTGGAGAAGATCGGTGGTGGTCTGTATTCGACACGTTGCTGACGATGGGAGTTCAGAGATTTGATGGACTCGTACCTAGCCTTCCAGAGCATGGCGTCGTGGTCGGCGACGAGGCACCTCAGCTCCTTGCTAGCGCACTCCACCGTCGCGACGTCGTCGGCGACGTGGAGCTACACAGGATCGCCATCTGTAGGTCGACGGGAAGGCACACAAAGCTGGGCAACACCGGCACGTCGCTGTGGTGGCAGATGGAGAGAAAGAGGCGGCGGCACAGCTGATCTACGAAAAGCTTCCAGAGCCACGGCGCGTCGCCATTGGCGTCGTCATCCGGCGGCGACGACGACGACATCGTCAGCGCGCGAGCCGCGTCGTCCATGCCGCACGAGAGGACGGGCGCGAAAGCCGCCAGCGGCAGCCGCTCCCTTCGGGCGTTCAAATGGCGTTCGTTGCTATCGACGTAGGCGTCAACAGTGATCTTGCCGCGGCCGCAGCCTCCACGACGGCGCCCCCGCCGTGAGATGCACAGCACGGCGGCGTCCGCGCCCTCGCGGTGGGCCAACTGCGGCACCGAGTAGCGGCTGGATACAAACCAGGGCGTCATCTCCGGCGTGTCGCTTGACAGGAAGCCAGACGAGAGGAAAGCGACGTCGCCCACGATGCACAGGCGGCCGACGTCGACAGTGATCTTGCCGCGGCCACAGCCTCCACGACGGCGCCCTAGCCGTGAGATGCACAACACGGCGGCGTCCGTGCCCTCGTGGTGGGCCAGCTGCGGCACCGAGTAGCGGCTGGATACAGACCAGGGCGTCGTCTCCGGCACGTCGCACGGTAGGAAGCCAGAGGAGAGGAAAGCGGCGTCGCCCACGATGCACAGGCGGCTGAAGAGGTCCTCGGCGTCCCAGTGGGCGGCGTCGGTGACCTTGTTGAGGGGCCAGGACTTGTAGGCGGCTGCCATCGCCGTTGGTACACAGATGCGATCCTGGAGGAGGCCGGCAGGATGATGGACGTGCGTGTGTTGCGGCCTTTTTGCGATTGACGGAGGTGTGCGTGTGGAAGGTCGTGATCATACTTCTAATCTAGGCCGTCAAATCTGTAGGACATGTGTTGTGAGTCGTAGATCTTGCATATGGGATTTGCCTGGAGAAGATTTCAATTATAGTAGAGATATTCAAGTTTAACTTATCCATCAAACTAAACACTCTATATTCATGGATATCCATGTCTCATCTATGGATATACATGGAACCAAACACACCAGAGGGTGACGGTAAGCCAAATGGAAGAATATCATGGCTTGACTCGCTTTAAGCCACTTGACTGTGTTGTGCATAAACTGATTTCTTTTACTGAGTAAGTCCATGTTTAGACAAAATAAAAGATCAAAAATATATACAACCGTGGTGGATCTAGATATTAGTTGTGGGCAGCTTTTGCCAAAATACATTTAACCCCTCTACAAAATTTTATATTATATAAGTTGATGGTGTTAAGTAGCTTAAAATAAACAAGGCTCAACAAGATTTAAATTCTAAATCCGTCACTGCATATAATCACTCGTACTTTTTCTGCTAGTCAGCAGTATTTTTCTCTTAAAATAAATTAGCTAACAGTAATTTCAGCCTTGACTTTTCAGACCAGCGAACAGAACCAGTGGACATGTTTCTTCATAATGAACCTAAGTAAGAATGTAAGACACTCTCGGTTTAGAGCAAGCAGTGATTTCTGGATGAGCTAGATGTCGGCTCCATCGATGCCCGACGAGGCAGTAAGGCGGCGAGCAAGTGGGTGTTGTGGTGCCGTTCGCGCTAAACTCCACTAGAAATTTCTCTCAGCATGCAAGATATCCATATCAATAATCCACTAAAACTTATAATTATAGCCAACTAGCACATGTAATTATGATAGTAATTTCTTCATCTACCAACATGCATTTAGCTGTTCATATTGATGTGTCAAATCATTCAACAAAATTAATTTAAGATAATTTTATTCATATAACTATAAATATAAATAGTTTAATTTCTTTTAAAATTATTTGAAATTCCCACAGCAATGCGCAGGGTATTCTCCCTAGTACTCTTATAATGCTAAACCCCACTAGAGATTTCTCTCAACATGCAAGCTATCCACATCAACCATCCACTAAAACTTGCAATTATAGCCAACTAGCACATATAATTACGATAATCATCTCTTCATCTACTAACATGCATTTAGCTGTTCATATTGATATGTCAAATCATTCAACAAAATTAATTTAAGATAATTTCATTCATATAACCATAAATATAATAGTCTAATTTCTTTTTAAATTATCTAAAATTTATGCAACAACGCACAAGGTATTGTTCTAGTCTTGTAAACTTTTGAAATTTTGAGAAGATTTCTAAACAGGCCCTAGAGAAGGCATAAAGCAGGGGCTGGGGCGAGGGCCGCGGGGCAAGTGGCGCCAACTGCAGGCTCGCCCCAGTCCTGAAATAAAGCCGATAGTATAGTACTCCCTCTATCTTAAATTGTAAGTCATTTCAAGAATTTTAGAGAGTCAAAACATTTTCACGTTTGACCAAAATTATAGAGAGAAATATTAAGATTTATAACGTAAAGCGAGTATACTATGAAAACATAATTAAGAAAGAATCTAATTATATTTAGTTTGTATCATAATAATTATTATTTTATCATATAAATTTGGTCAAACATAGAAAAATTTGTCTCTCCAAGATTCTTGGAATGACTATAATTTAGGATGGAGGAGGGAGTATATACGAGGAGGAACAGCATCGCGTATTCGCATCAGCTTGAGCAGCGGCACATCTGTCTTGATGACTGTTGTTTTGCGAGTGAAAACAACCGCTGGATGGTCACCTATGGTTCAGGAAATGGGGAAGCAAAGAGGAGAACGTCAGAGGCAAACGCTAGAGGCGGGTGAATTTTTTTTAACTTTAGCACTTTTATTTGTATTTAACAATTATTGTCTAATTATAGACTAATTAGACTCAAAAGATTCATCTCACAAATTACAGGCAAATTGTGCAATTAGTTATTGTTTTTATCTATATTTAATGCTTCATACATATGCCGCAAGATTCGATATGATAAGAAGTCTTGATTTTTTTTTTGTTTTTAGGTGTAACTAAACAAGACCCAAAGGTGTTTTGGTTTGAGGACAAGGGTGGATGTGGAATATGGGTTATCTTTGGATTGTGAGATATGAATATCTATGTTGTGTGTTTGGTTGGATGGATGAAATTGGATGGGATGAAAATACTTGACTAATTATATCTATTATTTAAAAATAATAACAACTAATTATACATGGATTAATATTCACCGACAGTAATCTTGTTATTATAATAACTAATTAAAAATAAAATATGTAATTAGCACTACAATTCTCTAATTGTCACACAAAACATGAGCTAATCAACATTTGGATAAGCTCCTCCACTAGATTTCTAAGGCCTTGTTTAGTTCACCTTAAAAATAAAAAACTTTTCAAGATTTCATATCACATTGAATCTTGCGGCACATGTATGGAGCATTAAATATAGATGAAAATAAAAACTAATTACACAGTTTGCCTATAAATCGCGAGACGAATCTTTTAAGCCTAGTTACTCTATGATTGGATAAATTTTGTCAAATAAAAACGAAAGTGCTATAGTGCCAAAATCCAAAAACTTTTTGATATGAACAAGACCATTTGGCCACGATATACACTGTCTACCCAAAATATTCTCTACAGTGGATATTCAAGTTTAACTTATCCATCAAACTAAACACTCTATATTCATGGATATCCATGTCTCATCTATGGATATACATGGAACCAAACACACCCAAAGAGGACGAGAGGGTGACAGTGAGCCAAATGAAAAAATATCATGGCTTGACTCGCTTTAAGCCACTTGACTGTGTTGTGCATAAACTGATTTCTTTTACTGAGTAGGTCCATGTTTAGACAAAATAAAAGATCAAAAAATATACAACCGTGGTGGATCCAGATATTAGTTGTGGGCAGCTTTTGCCAAAATACATTTAACCCCTCTACAAAATTTTATATTATATACGTTGATGGTGTTAAGTAGCTTAAAATGAACAAGGCTCAACAAGATTTAAATTCTAAATCCGTCACTGCATACAATGACTCGTACTTTTTCTGCTAGTCAGTAGTATTTTTCTCTTACAATAAATTAGCCAACAATAATTTCAGCCATGACTTTTCAGATCATCGAACAGAATCAGTGGACATGTTTCTTCATAATGAACCTAAGTAAGAATGTAAGACACTCTCGATTTAGAGCAAGCAGTGATTCTTGGATGAGCTAGATGTCGGCTCCATCGATGCCCGACGAGGCAGTAAGGCGGCGAGCAAGTGGGTGTTGTGGTGCCATTCGCTCAGTCTAGTTAGCACAGTGCGGACGTGGTGCGCCGATGCTAAACTGCTAGTGCACGTTGTCGAAGGTGGTGGGAACCAAACAAATAGTGGAGCGGGTTTGTAATCCATTCTTTATTTTCTCCTAATTTCCCCATAGCCCCTACATGGGGTCCAATCCTCTCTATTTCAAAGTTTTAATTAACAAATTGAATTTATGGATTATTTATGGTGCAATTTGTTGTCTTCTTCTAGAACTACACAATCAAAAGGGCAAAGAGAAATCCGTTTTATTCTCTAGTATGTTGTGTTCTCTAATACTCCCTCCATCCAAATTATAAATCACTTTGACTTTTTCATTCATCCACTATGCTATGCATCTAGACATATTATCATATCTAGATGCATAGCAAAATAGATGTACCAAAAGTATCAAAGCGATTTATATTTTAACATAGTACTATCTTTTGTTCACTAATCAATTGATTTTTTTATATTGCTTCCCTTATTCATTTTTATATGTTCAAAATTTCATGTATAGGTTTAGTTGTTGCTAATATGGATGAAGATACGCTATGTTTAGTTCTCAAAATTTTTGCTTTGGGCTGCCGTAGCATTTTTGTTTTTATTTGGTAAATATTGTCCAATTATAGACTAACTAGACTCAAAAGATTCATCTTGCGATTTATAGGTAAACTATATAATTAGTTTTTGTTTTCGTCTATATTTAATGTTCCATGCATGTGCCGTAAGATTTGATATGACGGGAAATCTTGAAAAAATTTTGGTTTTTAGGGTGAGCTAAACAAGGCCTAAAAGAAAGAATGAGGGAGAGTTAATTTGGTGTGCACATTTTGATGGTGGTGTATGTCGACAAAATATGGTCGGCAATCTACCTAGGGGTATGTCCAAGGTAGTAGATTAGGTAAAGGTGCGCGAGGCAACAAACTAGATGGTGACGCAAGACGAACATAAGAGTTTTATCTAGGTTCGGCTAGCGTGTGGGCATAATACCTATGTCTTGCGTCTGGTTTGTATTGATGTATGATATGAGATGATGTTTTGAGGGGGTCCCTGCCCACTTTACAGAGCATGGAGACATGGTTACAGATCTAGAAACTAATTTTAATCGGTTACAATTGCCATATCAAACAGGGATAAAACTTCCTATTCTAACAGGCCAAGATATTCCTTGATCAACAAACTAAATTTATTGCCTTGCACGGGACAGGTTGGCCTCATGTGATTGTCTAGCGAGTTAGGCCATCTTGTCTGGGCTGCCCCATGTTGAGCATGAGAGTATAGGGGTTTATACCCCCATAGCTGGTCCCCGAGCTACATGTATTGCGATGTAACACGCCGTCTTTGAGCAGTTACGACAATTTTCCGGCTAGCTGAAAGATGATCAACCACCATTGACACCAAAGAAGAAGGTTGTCTGAAGAATGCATGATGCTCTTAAGAAAAAAGAAAAAGATTTCTTTCCTGATGAAGTGTGCCCACTTTATTTTCTGTGAAGAAAAGTCATGGTAACTTGTACGGGGAAGATGTCAATCATCAAGAGCGTAGGGGTAAAAAAAGCAAGCACATTCACCGCAAGGTGAAGTATACCCACTTAGTCTTCAAGCTTAGTAGTAGGTGACGTAGGCATATGGTGTCAGGGTCTAAAAACAAAGATTCTTCAACATGACTAAAAAATTCTAACGTCGAACAAACGATACAAGATGCACCGGCAGTTGCATCGTACTAATGTAGTCTCCGAGCTTGCTGAAAGGCAAGGTATGAGCCTTGTAGCAAGGTGTAAAGAATGTCTTGAATCCTTAGAAAGGTAGGTTGGGAAAGGACTAAGCGATAGAGACCAGTACCCGAGCTTGGCTCGAGTAGTCGAGAACACAGTCCTTGAGCTCTGCTCATAAACTCTGGTAAAAAATCACGTGTGACTGTGCATGAGCCCTACTCGTAAGCCCTACTCGTAAGCTAGATGTAGCTGTGCTCAAGCTTTATTTTAGGTCCGGAGCAGTCGACAATACACTGGTCGAGTGGCTGGTAGGAAGAGTCCCCGAGCTCTGCTCATGAAGTCGAAAGAACAGTCCCCGAGCTCTGCTTGTTAGCCATGTGGAAACATCAGCAAACTCTGCTTGTTAGCTCTGCTTGTTAGTCATAGTAAATTTTAGTTTGCAAGTACTGCACGTACTCCCAAAGGTGTTTAAATTAAGCGTGATTCTTAGGTTAAATGGCATGCCTTAATCAAACTAGACATGGAGTCTTGTTTGGTTATTGAACTAAAAAAATTACTTATATAGACACTAGATATTTGGTTGGACTAATCCTTGTAGAAAACTCTTAATATCAATTTAGGAAAGTCCTAAGATAAATTCACATTAGAGATAAATTAAGGGATACGATGAACCCCAACAACATCATGCAAAGAAGACAAAGCTCATTCATTAAGAATGAAAGAACTGTAAATATCAAATTTTATTCACTTTGTTCTTCGCTACAAATTACTTTTATCTTGAACCATGCTAGGATACAGTAACTATTAAAATTTGTTATAAAACATGATAACATCTATGCTGAAGTAGTTCTAAAACCATCTTTTTATATTAGCATAATGAGATCACATGAATTATGGACAAAAACCCATATCTCAAATTTGTGGAATTCACTTGCTATGTGTCCATTAACATTTTGCATGAAAGAATGAACATCAACTATGCTTGTTCGTGGTTCGGTAGAACCTACAAACCCAAACCAAACTGACCACTTCAGTTATGAAACAATGGAGACAAGATGCTCATGAACAACTCAAGATGCAAGGAAGGAAAGGACCACCAAAAGTCGTTCACCCTTTATCACATAGTGTCATCACACTCAAGTGATGAAGGTAACATCTTAAGGTAAGTGGTCATCATTTTTCTCTTGATCTTGGTATGCACATAAAGGAAGACACAAACATATTCGAGTTACAACTTTGCTTGATCCAATTTAATTAACGCAATATGTCTTGTTCCTTAAGTTTGTCCATAGCACCACTATCTTGAGCTAAAATGTTGCATATCTTACCCTTGGTAGATGATAGTCGTAGTCATGAAAAGTTTGATACATAATATAAAGATAGATGTATTCAAGTGCTACATTCATGCTTCCTTTTGATCTTATCACCGATGTTATAATTGAACAATGCATACAACATCAATCTTATCAAGATTCAATATGCCTAAGGTTAGAGAAGAGTAAACAAAGTTTAGGTTCTATTTGTGTTTTTCCACCAACAGAGCCCATGCACTTGATCTCTACCTTGTCTTTATGAGCAGAATACACTTTGAGGAAAGTGTAGGGGACTCAATCCTCCTGATATGACCACACCAACCGACAATATGTTACAACCTCCAAGTCAAGCTACATCAACACCAACCCAAGTCTTTGATGGACTGATTACACGTAGCCGATGCATGTTAGTATTGCTTAGGTGCACCATGGAGGATGACAAGAAGACACCAAGAGTGAACCGGAGAGGAGGATCACGTTCGAGCTAGTCTAGCATGACAGAACCATCAAGAAGAAACAATCATAATGTTTTGCTCACAAAAGCTATGGAGGCCCATGAGGACTTGTTGGAAATCCTATCAAGTCTAGTTTCCAACCCAAGTAATGTTGTCTGAGTTGGATTTTGCATTGCTGAGATTCGACTAATTTAATGAAGACTGGTCAACTAGTCAGCAGCCTGCATGATGCTCAAGTTGTCGTGCAACACTGTACCAATCTACAACATTTCATGGTATAAGCTGCACATGGTGTGAAAGGTTATCAAGTTAAATTTCCAATGCAATATACCATATGTTAGTTGAAGTTTCCAAGTGGGAGTTATTGCCAAAACACTAAAGACTGCACCGACAACCAGGAGCCACGCAGAAACTCTCCAGGAAGGCATTCGAGGAGGCCCATTCACATTGTGCGTCCTAGCTTCTTATTTTCGAGTTTCCACCTATCTAGCAGGGCTGTTGCTGGTATAAATACTCCCTAAACTCATTGCAATCTTAGACTTTTAATAATCGAATATAAACCCCCCTTTGTTTAGCTGTGTGCTAACAAATATTGAGAGAGATCTCTACCCCTTTGCTCTTGTGATTTCTTTTGCGGGATTTACAGAAGTGGTAGCTTCATCCACTCCCAATTGATGCTTCTACTCTCTTCGAGGTTTCCTCGATTGATTGTAGATTGTGTTGGTTGGTTCTTTGAGAGTGTGGTTGGGAGAATCCTTGATTCAGGTTGTCGGTTAAAGACGGTGGTTGGCTTCGAGTTTTATTTGCCAGGTTACACTAGTTATCGCTGCTTGTAGCAAGTTATCTTGGCTTCTCTGAAGCTAGTTATCTCATGTTCATCCTACACCGTGAAGATCGGGACATCATATTGTATCATCTGGTATCAGAGCCTCAGTTGCCACAGTAGGATTCTTTACCCTTAGCTACATATATTTTTTGTTTCGTCCTATCCACTAAAAAAAGCCAGCAACGTATATTGTTTTAGCCTTTGTTTCAATATGTTATTTTAGTGAGTTTGGTTAAGTCGCAGTCTATTAGAGTCTTTGTTTTAGTTGGTAATCATTATCCTTCGTGTGTTCTTTGTGCCTCTTATATATCTAAAAAATTCTAAAAAATCTCTATAGCCTACATCATCCTTTGTGTCATCTTTGATCCTATCAAGTTTAGCTACTGGTTGTATTTTTGTTTCTATCATAAGTGTTCAAGTATTATATCTGATCCTTGTGTTTAGTTGTATAAAAAGAAAAAGTGTAAAAAAAGAAGAAGTGTTGATAAAGCTGAGAAAGAAAAGTTGAAATATCAGTTGCTTTATGTGCTCAAGTGTTGAACGTTATCATATCAAGTTGTGCAACCACTTTGCTGTACATGTTTGGTGCAAAGTTTTGGTTGGGTCTGATCGCAACACTTGCAATCCAATCATACTTCTTTTTTGCATCAACTCTGAATTTCTGTGCGCGTGTGTGTGATCAATTTACATCCTTCATACTTTGTGGTCAGCACTAGGCAGGAAACTTCTAGCTTGGATTGATACTTAACTTTACAATAGCTAGAATTTAGATTGCATTTCTTGTGCATTACTCCCCACCAAACTCCACATACAAGCCATCGTAATCGGTATTCTCTGATCTTGTATTCTCCCAACCATCACTCTATATTACCGTCACACATTTTTTCCTATAAGCTGCAGGGAACTCACATGAGCTTTGGTTGTTTAGAGAAGTGAGATTGTGAGATTCCACATATATATATTCCTTTTCCACAAATATCTGTTGCCATATTGAGCTAACATTTTAGGAAGATGGGTTCTAATGTTGAGATCGAGGATTGTGTCATTGTGGCATAATTTTATGAACTTTGGCAAAGTATGGAAGAAAAGCAAGATCAATTGATGCGAGACATTTAGGCCCTTATGAATGAGATTAGAGGATGTACTCCTCCTCAAGAAGGTCCCAACAAGCATGGTTGAGATGATGAAGATAGTGATGGAAGAAGAAGGGGTCAGGGGAATCGAAGAGCTGCACATAGGAGAGGAAGTGGAGGAGGTCAAAGGAACAATGATGAAAATTCTCAAAGATGAGGATGATGATAATCATTCTCAACATAGCTTTGGTCGCCGCCATCATAGGAGAGGCAACCAAAGCTAAACGCCAATTTCAGTAAGATGTTAAGAGCAACAAGTTCTTTGTTATTTGGTACGAAGAATTATTCTAGAGGAAGCAAATGAGAGGTGAAGTTTGTTGCTGCACCCTCAGTGGTTAAAAGCTCAAGTGGAGGCTCATGTTTTAATAATCATAGAACTTTTAGTGGAAGAATACTGCTGCCCCAAAACCAGCAGTATCCACCACTACTTTAGTCGGTTCTACATCCAAGAGCAGTAGTATTCAGTGCTTGAAGTGTGGAGGACGTGGTGTAATACCCAATTTTAAGGACAAAACTAGATATACACCATATGTGAGTTTTAAAAGCAAAATCTCACATATAGCTACAAATAAGGGGTAATATCAAAAGACAATGCATAAATTGTATATAACGTACATAGTAAATTAGAGGTAACCTTAGATAGCAAACAATGGAAGATAACTCCAAACTTTGGGTATTAACTCTACTCTACAGGATCCAAACTGACTGGTTGATCACAAGCCCAAAACTTCTCCTGAGGAGTGTGGGAAAATAGCAAGAGTGAGTCCATGTCGAACTCCACAAGTATAGCAACTAGATTGTATAGATTCCTTATCTCATGATCAATATGACATAAATAACGTAGAGCATTATACAATAAATAATGAGCATATTTAACACACAAGAATCATCACCTTTAATGCAAGAATCCCCAAGGCCGCTCCTGACCGTGACCTCGGCTAGAATACTAGTTTTTAACACTCTGCAGAGGTTGTACATCTTTACCTATGAGTCATGATTTACCCTTTCGCCCGAGGTAGCTAATCTCTTAACCCCCTTCCAAGGGAGGTCGGTAGGGATCACTATGAAGTCTTTCAAAGGTCTGTCTAACAAGTTAGGGCTGCTTGGTTTCATTAGTCAGTCTGTGTGATCCACCCGCAGGAATCCACGGTCTGCTATTCTCCAATTGCGCCACACGGGTAACCGCTAACGAGCTAGAAAAATTACTCATACTTAACTAAAGCCAGAGACATTATAACCCTCATGGTTGCGCTGTTGTCCCGGTTATCACTTATAGATAAATCATCAAGTTGCTAAAAAGTCATTTTTATCATTTATTACTTAACATTAATCTAGTCATAAGATCATAGTCACAGAAATAAAACTCAAATGCTATACTTGCCTGATCCAATTGCTTAATATCCAGAGCAACTCCTTTATAGAACCTTCAATTATCTTCTAGTCATCCCCTCTTAATCTTCAACGTCGATAAAATGGTTCTCGTTCTCTACTTATAGCAAGCACCACACATAGACAAACATACAAACAATAAATAAAAGAAACTAAGAACAATACACTACACAAAAGAAAATAACATATTAAAAGAGAACTAATTACTATGGTGACGAGAACACTAGAAACACCGAGGGCTATGATAAAAAGAAACGACTACTGAAATATTTATATTTTTATTATAAAAGAAACAACTACAAGTTTGATTTATTTTATACTAGTTAAGCAAAATCATAGGAAAATTATTAATTTAGATTGGACAAATCAAAATTTAATTTAAAGGCCAACTCAAATCTAGTCACATCTTACATTTAAACATTATCGTATATTTTAATTACAAATATTTCAGTATCTTTTATATACCGATTATACTTTAACTTACAAAAACAAAGCGACATGTGAGAACATCTCATGTCGTGCAGCGTGTGTTGCGCAAAGTATAATTAAAAACATATTTAATTTAATAATAAATCAAATTAGCATGTTACCTATAATCATCGAGATATAAAACCTATGTAGCTTTTAATTAGAATCTCAATTGCATAAGCATAGATCAGATTAATATTCAAGTTATAAAATTCAATTACATAAGCATATTAAAAGTTTCTACAAACATGTAGCTTATGACAGTAAGGTCATAACGTAACAAAATATAGTTAAACTTTGATTGCTTTTATTTTGAAAGCTAGTAAATAAATATTAATCTAATTAATATTTAAACTAATAAATTTATAATTAAGTGCTATGATAAACTTTAGGAGTACTGCATAAAGCATATCGATACGACTTAACCGAACCAAATCGGAGTTAAAACGGGAGATTAAAAGATCCAATAGCAATTTTCGTAATTACCAGCATCTTTATCCTTGTGCAGCTCGTTCAGAGAACATGGTCACGGCAGGGAGCTCCGGCTTGTGCAGGGCATAGAAACGTCCACGATGGCTGCCCGACGGCAAAAGAAGAAAAATATAAATTTACTACACGAGGGATTTCCTAAACTAGAAGCTCTCATATAGTAGTTTTGGTGTGCTTAATCCAAGGATTTGGTACGTATATATAAGGAGAAAAACTCTCCACATTTACATCAACTAACAATATGGTACTAATTGATGTTGCACCTTCCACCTTTACTAATAAGACTAATTAATTATTAAAGCCCACTAGTAAATAAATACATTGGCCTTTGAGATCATGGGTTAAGCGTTGGGGTAAAATGAAAGATTTATTATTTTCAAAATTAATTATTTTTGTGAATACTAGAAAAGTCCAGCATTATTATTTAAGTCATGAAAAATATTTCAAAAGCTCTGATAATTCGGGAAAAATTCTCAGAGATATTATGAAACATGAGGAACCCAAAGAAAGTATTTAGAGCTTATGATAAGATAATTCGAAGCATCTAAAAATTAGATTATGCTCACAGTCAAGTGGGAACAAGTTCCACAAAAAGTGTTGGAATAATTATTGGTCAGTTTTTACAGATTAGTTGACGGATAAGGAACTCGAATGAGTGTTTTGGTGATAAAGAAAAGATTTCTAAGAAGCTACAAATGAAAGCCTAAGCTGAGAAACAAAAAATTTGATTGTAGAGAAAAATAAAGATATACCGATAAAGGAAGATCGATCTACAAACACAATTCGATCTACAAATGCATTTTAAAAACTTTGCTCACTCTCAATACATAAAGAAACAAACATCACATTAAAACATGTACACCAGCATGTATGCACAATAATGTTGCTAAACTCTATGATAAATTTTAATTTAATAAAAAAATATTATTTTTTCTATATTTTCATGAGCACAAAAATACAAAATTAAATTATTTTAGCTCTATTTTAGTTATCATACCTTTTCATGGGATCTCCGGGGTGCTCTAGTTATATTATATTATTAGAGTAGGAATTGATAGTATAGACATGGTGTCTAGCCTATAGGTTACCTGAGATTGCATCTAACCCTATGGATAGTTGTGGTAGCCCTAGGTGGTGACAGCCCAAACAACCGACGTAGTCCACCATGTTCAGGTTGATGATTGTAGTAACATAGTCAGAGCTTCCTAGCCCCTTCCTCATCTCTTTTTGTGGCTAGTGTTATGATGTCCCAAAGTGCTATTGTGTGATCCCTATATGTACCTATACTTCAATTATCATAGAACCAAAGTAATATAGAAGTAACAAGAACCTTGAACTTTCCCATTGTCCTCTCAATTTAGCTAAACTACTCTTTTATCATGGAATTCTCCTATGTGTGTGTCTTTATTCATAACCCATATCATTTACCACTCACCTTCACTTTAGTCTAGTTGGTGTACTAAGTTAGTAGATACGTGATGGTAAATTATCAGCTTGTTTAACCATTGCTTCTCTATGGATAAATATGATACTCTGGAATACTCCTGGGTAAAAGCTATAACCGTATCTGTGCGCTTACAAATTCTGTGTGCATTAATAAATACTTGATCGATATGTTTAAGTGCTAATATATCAGTGTGGCCTGTGGGTAAAGGCTAATGCCTCTTCCTCTTCTTGCTCCTCTTCAAGTGTTTCTTTCGGTTTCAACTCTTGCCATCAGTGTGCGTAAAGGCTAATGCCTCTTCCTCTTCTTGCTACTCTTTCTTCGCCATGTGACTTGCGTGAACTGCTATCATCTTCCTTGTCTCCATTGAACAACATGTTCATGAAAACATTGGTTAAGCCTCCTAGCATGTTGCCATGATCAGATATCAGTTTGTGGCATAAGTTGGATATTAAGACAAGCTAAAAATCCCAAAGGGCAAATTAGGTGTCGAATAATACTTGTAGCTGAGCAAAGCCAATTGTGTATTTATACAAAAAATAAGAAGCAGCAAAAGATCAACCATCTGAACATACAATTGTCTCCTTATGCGCTCCTCTGCTTATAACTTTTGGTAAAAGGAGCTGTTTGGTTTTCTTTCAATCCATCCTTAAGAATTGATTTTCTTCCCCATGAGGATGATGGCACTCAACTCATTTTACAAACCATTATCACGACCACTACCACTGAGACACAACTTCATAAAATTTTAATAACTTTGTGGTTCCTCTGAAAAGTTAGGAATGACAAGCACTTCAAAGGAAAAACCTAGACTCCAATCCAAGTTCACAGTGCAGCAACAGCCATGCTTTCCAATATATATCAGCACAAGCGACCACCAAGGTATGCCTGTTCCCTCCATAGATCATCCACAACAACAGCAGGCTGCAAGTCATCAAGGATCATCACCGCTGTCAGCAACAGAAACACATATCACTTCTCCACAATTTTATGGTCCAGGTAATACCACTCCTTTGCAACAGGTCCCAATGATGAACAGATTTCATCACCGATCCGGCAACACTGCAAGGCCCAATATGTTACTTTGATGCTTCCCTGCTTCCTGACAACACACAAGCCACTCCAAGACAAGCAGGACTAGGTATATTCATCTCTAATTTGCAGGTATCGATGCACCAACCCATCCACATTCAAACCCGTCTTCAGTCCTGCTTCGGTCCTCATGGCGGAGGCAGCTGCTCTGGCTTTGGCTGCTTTGATCACCACCAGGCTCAACATCACAGGATGCACCTTCCTCTCTGACTATGAACAACTGGTGCACTTCATCAACTCGGTTTGGCTGATAGATCGGCTCGCCAGGCCGTGTCATCTACTTCAATAGGGCTTCTTACAAGTTGCTCTAATCAGCATGATTCTGGCCACTGCTTTGTTCCACAAGCTCTACAATCTATAGACTTGCATCCTGTAACTTTGCTACCAGCAAGTTGCTGCTGAGAAATTAATGGAAATGTTAGTTGTAAAAAAAACGTTTGGTAAAAGGAGCCCGAGTGAACAACTCTTCCTGCTTCTCTTTCTCCTCTCTATGTGTCCCAAGTTCCCTGCTTTCATCGCCACTATTTCCTTCCACTGTAAATTCCAGAAAGAATCACCACTATTTCCTTCCACTGTAAATTCCAAAAAGATTATTTAACATGAAAATAAACAGCACATAGCTTACTCTGTATCCAAAACAACCTGCTAATAAATTCAGAGCAAAATTAAAGCAAACCTCTTCAGGTCTGTCCGCAACATCATCAATTATTTCTTTCATATAAGGATTTCTATTGGCAGTGGAATGTCAGAAGAATCAGTGAATGAACAGGAAGAAATAGAAACATCAAGAAGCAAACCTTTGCTTGATCCGCTTTTGTTCTTGTCCAGTTTGGCGAGAACAGGATTCAAAGGCGAGATGATGAACTTCTGAACTTGTTCAGCTCGGCAAAATCAGGATTGAAAGCTCATGGAAAAGGATATCCCAATAACACCTTTTTTCAACCGAGATCTCTAATATATAAATAAGAAAAAAATGAAGAAGTTAATGTCGAACTTACCATTGATTTTTTTCTAATCTGAGCTGGTGTCTTCGTTTGATTGGATTCTCATTCTAACTCGCTATGCCTGGCTTGCTGGCTTCTGTGGCAGCACCTCCGTCGCCGTAGGAGCCGTGCCACCCTTCCTCGCTGACCTAGCCGCCGACGGCTTCCTGACCGGCCGAGATGCCACCTATACCCCTGCCCGCATAGAGCTCAGCCCAATGCGCCGACCGCCGCATTCGCCGTTGCTGACCGCTTCCGTTCTTTCTTGCTTGGAGCTCCTTGTCCTTGCTAAGGTTGTGCCTTCGTTCCTGCCATGGACGAGAGGAGTGGTAGCCTCTTCCGTGCGTGTGAACGGGAGGAGCAGCGGTGGGACACGCATGGATGGGAGGAGCAGCGATGCAGCGATACGGGGAGACAAAGAGCTGACTTCTTTAGTCAGAGAGCATTCCACGCGAGCCAGTGGACCGGGGAAGGCCGAAAACGAGTGGGATAGTTGGACCAAAGAATGGCCAGACGAAAAAAAGATAGACAAAAAAAGAAGCAGAAATTTTATCTCTTTATTACGAGACAACTAAACTTTATTTTAAAACACGCGGATCACACGATAAGATAATGATCCTGTAAAATTAAATACCGATGTTAAAGTAACATTTAATCTATAGACCAAAGTTTATAAAATTAATATATAGTCACGAAGAGTGCAGCGTCGCAGACTCACAAGCTCTACTATAAGACCTTTCCATGCATTGCAATGAGAACATATAATGCCCTAATAATTTGAGCATGAACATGTTGTATTGTTAAAAAAGATAATGCAAACGTGATGTTTGAAATGTCAATATTACAAAATGAATTTTGTGCATTGCTAAAATTCTCACGATGGTTTGCAATCAACATTTATAGTATTATACATTAATACATAAGTACATAAAATTTCATATCACCATAACAAGATTAATTGATTCCTCAATCTTAACCATCTCGATTGATATACGATATACCAAGGCCCCTCTTCCCCTCTTCTTCATATTTTAGATAATAGATGAGTACCTGTACGTTGCAACCGGAGCGAGAGATAATTGGTAGCCAAGTCAAAATCAATGGCTTGCGGCAAACACGATATGATCGTGAAACATCAAAATATTGTTACGCTAGATAGCAGATTGTGAGAAATCATAAAATTGTGAGAAAAAGGCTTTTTTTTAATTTTTGGCTGAAATTTTGCCTCTTCTCTACTATAATTGAAATCTTCTCCAGGCAAATCCCACCTACAAGATCAACGACTCACAGCACATGTTATACAGATTAGACGGCCCAGATTAGAAGTATGATCACGACCTTACATCTCTACTCTCCGTCCCTCGACCAAGGACAAGCACTGGCCGGCAGCGGAGCCGTGCCGCTCGAGCACGAGGTCGACGACAAGCAAGTCCACGAGCACGTCAGCGAGGGGGTCATGCGCTTGTCCTCCGGCAGCGGCGGCTCCGGCGGAGGGGGTTCTCGTTCCAGCAGCAGCGGATCAAGTGGCGGTTCTGGTTCTCGTTCCGGCGGTGGATCATCAAGCGGCGGTGGCGGTTCTCGTTCCGGCGGCAGCGGGTCAAAGGGCGGCGGTTCCCGTTTCGGCGGTGGATCAAGAGGCGGTGGCTCTCGTTCCGGCGACGGCTCGAGAGGCACCACGAACTATGATGATGATGATAGCGTGCTTGACGTGCTCGATTACGACGATTCGTCTGCCGGTGCCCGCAGCGGTGCTTGGAAGACTGGAGTCGCTGCCACGGTTCTTGCCGTCGCCTGGCTCTTGTACATCTAGACACACGCGGACGCACTGCCTAGGGTGCCATGATCTCGATGGCATTGATCATCGTAGTATTTTTTTAATATCGATCATCGTAGTTATTAGTTTATTATTATACTAGGTTCGTGCCCGTGCGTTGTAATGGAATAACTAAACTTTAATACATAAAACACATGGATCGCACGATAAGAACACAATACTATGAAATTAAACACATGGATCTCACAAAATCTTTGGAAATTTTCTACATACCCTTCCTTGCTTTGTCTTCTTGGCATTGCGTGATAGACTGAACATAGGTGCTTGATTTTGTTAGACATTTTTTGTTTTATTATTCCTTTAATCGATCTCTACAATTTTGTTTTTCTTGCTTGTTTGTCCAATAAGGCAGGTACAAGTATCTCATTTTTTATAGACTTGTTACCAAAATTACAAGACAAATGATGGGCATCTGTGTTTCTCAACTTTTCTACATAGTATTTGTTAAAACCAAATGTATATTCCCAAATAAAGTACCGTAATTTTCATATAGACTTTCTTGTTAGTGGGGTAGGTTTGTTTTTTAGTTTTATGATTTTTTTAGTTTTGTAATTTTTCCTAAATGTCACCGTAGCGTTAGCACGCCCGCTTCCGCCCACTCACGCGACCGCACACAATGTTGTGACCAAGGTTCGATTCCCAGGGCCGCTGCACTGGAGCCCCCCCTTTTTTCCCCTTCCGAGACGAGAGAAGGGATACAGGAGCCGGGTGAGATCAGAAGACCGTGCCTGCGGCTCCATAGCACCTACGCAGTTTAGGCGAAACGCACAGCGGCTCCAAGCATCGGCTACCTCCGCTCTCTTCTCTTCCCGTCGATCTCTGTCCTCCAACTTCTCGTGCACGTCGTGCTATCGTCACTGACGGGCGAGGGCATGGCGGGGGGCGCGACGCCGGCCGGAGCCGCTGCCTGGTGACGCGTGGCCGCGGCGGGGCGCACCTTCTTGGGGCGTGTGGAGGCCATGACGAACGGGGCACGATGCCTGCCAGGGCCGCTGGGGCTCTGGATCTCGCTGGCTAAGCAGCGGCTCACTCCCGAGTTCTATTAGTCCCCATCTACCTTGTTCATACATCCATCTCGGGGCTAGGGCAGCGTTAGCCATGCTGCCGTAGAACGGCTGATGGTCATGGGCAACGGCAAACTACGAGCGTCAGTGACCTAGGTGCCCGGCCGTTCTGGCTCTTGTCCCAGTGGACGGTGCTCTTCAAAGCTTTGCTCCCTCTCCCTGCCAGCAGCCCAACACCGGGCACTGATGAGGCATTGGACGATGGAGCATGGTCAGAGAGAGATACATGCATGGGAAGATAAACAGAGAAAAAATGAAGCCACTTGAGGAAGCCACGCGGGTGGATAGGGATGAAGTTGGAGCCAATATTGCTTTTTCACGTGGACCCCATCTTCTAATTCTATAGGAGCCATCAAGCATACTATTGTGTAGTATATAGACATCCTGATTTATTCTAGATTTTTTTCGCTGGCCAAAGTTAGGGAGCGAGGATATCTGTTTGAGTGCACACAAGATTATAGAAAAGTTATTAGAGGGTACTATTGTGTGGTATATAGACATAAAAAAAGAAAAAAAACTGACTCCGCCCATCTCCGTCTCCAGTGCCGACGCAGCCAGGGACGCAGGCTGCACGCCGACGCCGTGACAAACGCAGTAAGTATACTTGCTTCCCGATTCTATTGCTGACCATCTGCACATAGAGAGAAGCTCGATGTCGCCAAGGTGGTAGGACAGTGGGAGACCACGGCCGTCGCCGCTGCGAGGTTCTCCGGCGAGCTGGACCCCGAGTTCAGGTACTCTGCTTCTGCACTAGGAGCTCTGTTCACTGTATAACCTGTTATTCTTCCAAGCATATAATCTGCAATTGGTTATTGGCTTATAATCTGCTATTCTTCCAAGCATATGATGCCAAACATGTGAAAAAAAATCTTACCAAGTTTAAATATTATTGATTAGCAAACAAATATCATGTTGGCAAACAACTATTTTCTTAGCAATATTTGTTTCTTAAAGATGAAATAGTAAGACTGATAAGATTTATGCCAAAAGAAATTCATAATGAGTTATCATATTGTTGAGTCCACTGTAATTCTGCTTAAATAAAGGGAAATTCAAATATTTTAATTTTTCAAAAAAAGATAGCAGCCAACTACCACATTGGACATTTGATCACATTTCTGATTTACAATGTTTGCTTTTGTCTAATGACAAGGGGACAATATCAGTAAAGAAACATTTATCAATAATAAAACTCAACAGAGGAAAGAAAGGTGGGGCATCAGTTACTGCATCTTGCAGCAATGTTACTTCGATCACATTGACTCTTTGAAATGTGGATAGACCATGCATTGTTGATTTCAGCAGGATCTTGGAGCAATTAATGTTCTTATCATTTCAGCATGATCCTGAAGCATGGCAAAGTAAATAACAGGGTATACAAAATACTTTTGATAGACAACTCTGATATTTAACACCTGAAGAAGTTTTGTATGGCAATGACCATATAGCAGTAGCTCAAAATACTCCAATCTCCATGAACTGAATATGTTTAACAGCGAGGCTTCTATATATATATATATATATATATATACACCACAAAATATTAAATATTTTCAAGCAGATTAGAGAGTAGCACTCTTGATGAGCATAGTTTCATTGGCCACTGAAAACGTGATCTGAATATTCTAGGCGAAGCCACTAAAAACAAAGCAGCAGCAGTGAGGAATTGTTTTTGTTATCAGAAGCACAAACACAAAAACAAAAACTAATTGTTAGTGGCTGTTGTACTAGCTCCAAGTTGTTTATAGTCTTACCGTTTATAGGTGCTGGCAAAGTTTCTAGGAAATCAAATCGGCTGAATTTTCCTGGCTTGTTTGGCATGGATTGTTCTTTTCACTGCAAAGGATCCTCAATTCCAAGCTAGCCAAACAAATTATGTATGTTGGAATAAGCTCCAACTTAAACAAAAAATCCAAAATACATGGTTACATACACATATACAATAAGTGTCATATATGCTAGGAAGGGCGTGGTAGCAATCCAGTGCTCATGTGAAAAGAAAGCATGCATTTGACTATGGTATTTGGATCTAACTATGTTTTGAAAGTACTTTAGACACACATCGATGTATTATTTCTTTACCTGCACTCTAATTACTAAATTAAGTTTCTATGGGGTTTTGAAAGTACTAGATTTTTTAGCATTTTATTGAGTTTCTATGCAGTTTCATATAGAAGAAATTGTCTGTATACTCAGAACTCAAGTCACCATGGAAATAGAAGGGGAGGAAGGAAATGTTAATGTTGTCAATTCTAAAGATCCTTTGCTCAAATTTGTGGCGGACAGCGATTGCATTTCCAGAGCTGATCTCACCCAACAAAAGGGTAAGCACTGTTATCTAAATTATAAAAGCTATTATTAGTGTCAAGAAGAAAACTCATGTTTCAGTTGCTTACCGATCAAGTGGCTATGCATATAGAAGAACAAGAAGTGAAGGCCGTTGATGGCAATGTTGGAGAAGAAATGAGTTGCAGCCATCATCCCAGTCACAGCAAACGAAAGAAAATAAATCACACATGCCTCAAGTTGATCCTGCGGGAGTTGTGGCAGGCACCAGATCAGTTCAAGTGGCAGCCAAAGCTGAAGTCACACTAGAAAATGGTAAGCACTGTTATATATTACAAACCATTCTTAGTGTCAAGCAAAAATTCATGCTTCAGTAATATTCTTACAAAAGAAGTTGCCATGGACAAAGTATATGAAGTGAAGGTCAGTGTTGGCAACGCTGGAGAAGAAAATGAGATGGAGGCACACATACCTCAAGTTCAGCTCGAAGTTGTGGCAGCCAAAGCAGATGTCACCCAACAAAAGGGTATACTTTGTGTTCTATATTACAAAACTACTGTTAGTGTAAAGAAATAAAACTAATGTTTCAGTAAATTCCTTACAGATCAAGGTGCAATGGAACAATCACTACTAGAGAATGAGGCATTGGTCGATGCCCAAAATGGCCAAAAACCTCGGCCTTTTTGCGGCCCGGGGTTAAAGACCCCTTTAACACCGGTTCGTAACACGAACCGGTGCTAAAGGGTCCTGCCCAACGGCTACTGACAGGTGCTGTCGGGGCAGAGACCCTTTAGCACCGGTTCGTGTTACCAACCGGTGCTAAAGGGTCCCCTTTAGCACCGGCCAGCGCCACGGGCCGAGGCAAAGCCTTTAGCACCGGTTTGTGTTACAAACCGGTGCTAAAGTGTTACCCTTTAGCACCGGTTTTCTTTATGAACCGGTTCTAAGGGTCCGGTTTATAGGCCGGATCACTCCTCCTCTCTGCCCATTTGAAACCGAGAGCACCATTCACCATTGTTGTTCTTGGAGCTTCTTCTTCCTCATTTGTTCTTCGTCTCCGACGACCATTGTTGATCTTCTTCGACTCCGTCATCGTTTCTTCGTGTTTGGAGGTGACTAACTTTTGTCTTTCTTGTCTTTTTCATGTTGTTTTTGGCTTGTGATGTTCCCATTATTTTTAGCTCAAATCCACGTTGTTATTTAGAATCATTTCACATGAATTAGTATCCATATATATATCATATTTCATGGTTGACCTAGTATTAATGTAGTTTGCAAGAATGAATTATAGTATATTTTTATGATCTTTGAAAGTAGGATAGTTCAAATTAATTGGTTTGTTAATATCACTTGATTTATTTTTATTACTACATATAATGTCCATTGTATCATACATGTTTAAATGTGGAATTTATAATTGTTTAAAAATTGAGTATGGATAGTAGATGGCAACCGTGACCGGGTCTTCGGTCTCTCAACGGGTTCAAAAGCGATACCGACCGGAACTCCCTCTCATTACTTGTGGCAAGTGTGGGCAGAAGGTTTTGATGGAGTACAAAGTGTCGAAAGAGGTAGTAAACAAGGGTCGTATATTCTACAAGTGTCCAGATCGTAATGTGAGTTATTTCCAGACATTTGCTTATATATGTGCATATTTTTTTAAATGATATTAATTAAACTTTTGATTCTCTCTTTTAATTTCAGTGGGACGGTACCGGTGGATGTACAGGTTAGTACTGGGAGAAAGAATACATTGAACATA
This sequence comes from Sorghum bicolor, assembly GCF_000003195.3. NCBI lineage: Eukaryota > Viridiplantae > Streptophyta > Magnoliopsida > Poales > Poaceae > Sorghum > Sorghum bicolor. The sequence goes on along the minus strand of NC_012879.2, from coordinate 10,818,019 downwards.
TTAAGAAATCTTTTGCACAGGTGGTTGAGGCTGAAGGTGGTGAGGCAGTGAGCCGACGAAAGGAGTTCAATGATGTTGATCAAGCGAATGATCTATCTATTATAGTTGGGATCGGACGCGAACTAATTATATTGCTTAAGTGCATTTTAGTTTTGTTTTTTTAGTGCTAGTTGCGATTGTATTTGTTGTAGCCAAGCTTTCCTAAATTAATCGACTATGTATCTTAGACATGTTGTGCAATAAGATGAGAAACTATATCTGTGCATGGTTTTCATAATATATATGTTATATTTAATGCAAATGGTAACACGTAATTGGATGTATAATGCCGATCGGCGCTCCGAAGAGTTTATTAATGGTGTGCACTATTTCTTAAGTGTGGCCGAGTCAAATAAGAGGGACGGTTTCATGTGTTGTCCATGTGCCGTGTGCAAGAATTTGACGGAATATTCTAACTCAAGAACTCTTCATTCACACTTATTAAAGTCTGGTTTCGTACCAAACTATATTTGTTGGACCAAACATGGAGAAAGCGGGATTATAATGGATGAAGGTGAAGAAGAAGAAGAAGAAGAATTGGACCATGCCAATATAATTGCTCAGTACGGTGGCTTCAATGATGTTGCAATGGGGGGAGATAATGAAGAAGAGGTGGCGGCAGAAGATGATCGGGGCGATGATGCTTTTGGTGATGCCATCCGTGATGCACAAAGAGAATGTGAAAGTGATAAAGAGAAAGCCAAGTTCGAGCGCATGCTACAGGACCACAGGAAATCGCTATATCCCACCGCTGAAGAGGGGCAAAAAAAGCTGGGTACCACACTAGAATTGCTGCAATGGAAGGCAAAGAATGGTACATCTGACAAGGCATTTGGGCAGTTATTGAAGATCATAAAAAAGATGCTTCCGAAAGGCAACGAATTGCCCACCACTACGTATGAAGCAAAACAGGTTGTCTGCCCTTTGGGATTAGAAATCCAGAAGATACACGCATGTCCTAATGACTGCATCCTCTACCGTGGGGAGGAATACGAGAATTTGGATGCATGTCCAGTATGTAAGGCATCACGGTATAAGATTAGACGAGATGATCCTGGCGATGTTGAGGGTGAAGAACGTCATAGGAAGAAAATTCCAGCCAAGGTTATGTGGTATGCTCCTATAATACCACGATTAAAACGTCTGTTCAGAAATAAGGACAATGCAAAGTTGTTGCGGTGGCATAAAGAAGACCGTAAGATAGACAATATGCTGAGACACCCTGCCGATGGATCCCAGTGGAGAGCGATAGACAGAGAATTCCCAGATTTTGCAAATGATGCTAGAAACTTGCGGTTCGCCTTAAGTACAGATGGTATGAATCCTTTCGGTGAGCAGAGCAGTAGTCACAGCACTTGGCCAGTTACTCGATGTATCTACAACCTTCCTCCATGGCTATGCATGAAGCGGAAGTTTATTATGATGCCGGTGCTTATCCAAGGACCGAAGCAACCTGGCAATGACATAGATGTCTACCTTAGGCCATTAGTTGAGGAACTTCAACTTTTATGGAGCAAACCAGGAGTTCGCGTGTGGGATGAGTACAAACAAGAGCACTTTGACCTACGAGCATTGCTGTTTGTAACAATCAATGATTGGCCAGCTCTGAGTAATCTTTCAGGCCAGTCAAACAAGGGATATAATGCATGCACACATTGTTATGAAGACCTTGACTGTATATTTTTGAAAAAATGTCGAAAGGTCGTGTACCTTGGCCACCGTCGGTTTCTTCCTGTGAACCACCCAGTACGAAAGAAAGGCAAGCATTTTAAAGGCAAGGCAGACCACCGGACCAAACCTCTCAATTGAACCGGGGATGATGTACTCGAAATAGTCAAGGATATAAAAGTGGTATTTGGAAAGGGACGAGGCAGCGAACCTATTCCCAAGGATGCTAAGGGACACGTACCCATGTGGAAGAAGAAATCCATATTTTGGGAGCTACCTTACTGGAATGTCCTAGAGGTCCGCAACGCGATCGACGTGATGCACCTGACAAAGAATCTTTGTGTGAACTTGCTCGGATTCATGGGTGTCTACGGGAAGTCTAAGGATTCACTTGAAGCACGACAAGACTTGCAGCGTATGAAAGAACGAGACAACCTGCATCCATAAAAGACAGATGATGGACGTCATTACTTAAGCCCTGCTAGCTACACTCTGAGCAAAGAAGAGAAGGAAAGCATGTTTGAATGTCTTAGCAGCATCAAGGTCCCATCTGGATTCTCCTCCAATATCAAGGGAATAATTAATGTGCCAGAGAAGAAATTCCTGAACTTGAAGTCCCATGACTGTCACGTTCTAATGACGCAATTGCTGCCGGTCGTTTTAAGAGGAATTCTACCTCCACACGTACGTCTAGCCACCGTAAAGCTATGTGCATTCCTCAATGCAATTTCTCAGAAGGCAATCAATCCAGAGCAACTAGCTACTCTGCAGAATGATGTCGTTCAATGTCTCGTCAGCTTTGAGTTGGTGTTCCCTCCATCCTTCTTCGATATCATGACACACCTCCTAGTTCATCTGGTCAAAGAGATTCGTATTCTCGGTCCTGTGTTCCTACACAACATGTTCCCCTTCGAGAGATTCATGGGTGTCCTAAAGAAATATGTCCATAGTCGTTCCCGGCCAGAAGGAAGCATTGCCAAGGGCTACGGAACAGAGGAGGTCATAGAGTTCTGTGTTGACTTTATTCCAGACCTTGACCCAATTGGCATTCCTGAATCTCGACACGAGGGCAGACTCAGCGGAAAGGGAACACTTGGGAAGAAAACATATATTGGTACGGGAAATGATTACTTCAATAAAGCACACTACACAGTTCTCCAGAACTCCTCATTGGTGGAACCATATGTTGAGGTACACAAAGATTACCTACGGTCCCAGTGGCCTGGGAAGAATGAAGCTTGGATAATGCGTCAGCACATGGAAACTTTTGGCGATTGGTTGCGCAAAAAATGTCAAGGTGATGAAAACATTGATGAGCAGCTTTATTTGTTGGCCAGGCAACCATCATGGCATGTCCTCACATACAAAGGGTACGAGATAAATGGTAACACATTTTACACAGTTGGCCAAGATAAAAGGAGCACCAACCAAAATAGTGGTGTACGCGTGGATGCCACGGATCCAAATGGGAACAGACAAACATATTATGGACGCATAGAAGACATATGGGAACTAGTCTATGCAGCTAATTTTAAAGTTCCTTTGTTCCGGTGCCAATGGGTGAAGATGACCGGAGGTGGGGTAACAGTCGACAAGGAGTATGGGATGACAACCGTGGACCTTAACAATAGTGGGTTCAAAGAAGAACCATTCGTCCTTGCTGCAGACGTGAGTCAGGTGTTCTATGTCAAAGATATGTCTACGAAACCAAAGAGAGTTAAAAATGATGACCACTCAATCATCAATGAGCCAAAGCGCCACATTGTCCTTTCTGGGAAAAGAAACATTGTCGGAATTGAGGACAAGTCAGACATGTCAGGCGATTACGAAAGGGATGATCGAATTCCGCCCTTCATAGTCAACAAAGACCCAAGCATTCTGTTAAACAATGAGGATACTCCATGGTTACGGCAGGATCATAACCAAGGGTCATACGTCAAGAAGAAGTTCACTGTTGTGTCGGCTTGACTTTGTATGAAACTATATTTGAGAATTGTGAATTTTGATGTGTGTAACAAACTTTGTATTCATGACTTTTCCAATTGTTAGAGATCATCAAATGCAAAATTTGTCATGACTATATGTGTCAATTGTGGATTTTCAACTACACCTTCCCAAAACTTTGTCAAATGCAAAAATGGTCTATATATGAAATGTAGATTTTGATGAGTGGAACAATATTGGTATTCATGACTTTTCCATTCGAGACCATGTAGGGTTCCGAAACCGCTGCGTGGCTATGAGTTCTATGAAAATTCAAAATTCAGTGGTTCAAACTTTTCCAAATGAAAAGTTGACCATTAGACAAAATGTAGAACTTGATGAGTGTAGCAAACTTTGTATTCATGACTTTTCCATTAGGGACAATCTAGGGTTCGGTCAAAGGGTGTGTTTGTAAAAACCAATGCTTTGACTTTGGTCAAACTTGGTCAAATAGCCCATTTGATGACTTGAAATGAAAAAAGTTTGAATACAAAGTTGTTAGAGATCATCAAAATATATATTTTATATATTGTCCATTTTTCCATTTGGATAATTTTGAGCCAATCCTAATTACATTTCTATAAAATCCAAGACGGGTTTTGGTCAAACTTGGTCAAACTTGGTCAAATGACAAACTAAATTACTTCAAATGAAAATATTTTGAATACCAAGTTGTTAGATATCTTCAAGATCTAAACTTTTTATATACACAACTTTTCCATTTGAGAAAGTCTAAGTTAACAATACCCACCAATTCTTGAATCTCACACAAACTGTATGAAACTATATGTGTCAATTGTGGATTTTCAACTACACCTTCCCAAAACTTTGTCAAATGCAAAAATGGTCTATATATGAAATGTAGATTTTGATGAGTGGAACAATATTGGTATTCATGACTTTTCCATTCGAGACCATGTAGGGTTCCGAAACCGCTGCGTGGCTATGAGTTCTATGAAAATTCAAAATTCAGTGGTTCAAACTTTTCTAAATGAAAAGTTGACCATTAGACAAAATGTAGAACTTGATGAGTGTAGCAAACTTTGTATTCATGACTTTTCCATTAGGGACAATCTAGGGTTCGGTCAAAGGGTGTGTTCATCAAGATATATATTTTTATATGATTTTTTATTTGATGAAAATTATACCCAACTAGCATTCCTAGTAATAAATAACAAAAATAAAAAGTTTTACGTCAATATGATGTGAAAATAAATTTCCAGTTCATTGGATATAGTTTTTGTAAATTTATTGGAATAATATATTTTTGCATTAACAAAATACTAAACATTTCTTACAAAATCATTGCAAATTATAAAAATACAATAAGATATTTAAGTTTAAAACTTTTCATGTGTACATTAAAACAAATTACAATATATGTCACTATTTAAAAAACATTATGCAAAATATTTAATTTACTATATAATTTATAATATAAACTGTATATAGAAAACAATTGAAAAACCCTAAACTAAAAAAATGGGCCTTTAGCACCGGTCCATAGTGGGAACCGGTGCTAAAGGGTCTGCCCCTATAAATATGCGTAGGAGCCCTGGATCCGGCAGTTCATCGTCTTCGTCTTCGTTCCAGCGCCGCCGGGTTCATCTTCGCCGCCGTCGTTTCGACTCCCTCACCGCCGCGACCACCATCTCCACCAGCGCCGCCGCGGCTCTCGACCAGCGCCGCCGCGGCCCTCCGCCAACGCCGCCGCAGCGGGCCACGGCCAGATCGAGCGCGCGGGCCACTGCACAGTACATCATCTTCCCCACGCGCGATCTTCTCCGGCCGGCTGTGTGCTAAGTATAGATCGAGAACGACGCCATTGATTAATTACGTATTTATATACACTAGACCAGAGAAATATATATATATATATATACACACAAAAATATTACATATATATACATAAAAATATATACAAAAAATAATATTACAAATCAAAACACCATATATATACATATATATATATATGTATATATGGTGTTTTGATTTGTAGTATTATTTTTTATATATATTTTTATGTATATATATGTAATTTTTTTTGTGTATATGTATATTATATATATGATGTTTTGATTTGTAGTATTATATATAGTATGTATATTATATATAGTATGTATATATTTTTTTGTATATATATGTAATTTTTTGTATATATTTCTAGTATATATATATAGTATGTATGTATGTTTTATTTTTTGTATATATGTAATATTTTTTGTATGTATGTATATTATTTTTTGTACATATACACACACATATATATAGTTTGTATGTATGAATTATAATTGTTTGTATGTATGTATGTATTATTTTTTTAATATATTATTCTAGTATATATATAGTATGTATGTATGTTTTATTTTTTTTATATATGTATTATTTTTTGTATGTATGTATATTATTTTTTGTACATATACACACACATATATAGTTTGTATGTATGAATTATAATTGTTTGTATGTATGTATGTATTATTTTTTTAATATATTATTCTAGTATATATATATAGTATGTATGTATGTTTTATTTTTTGTATATATGTAATATTTTTTGTATGTATGTATATTATTTTTTGTACATGTACACACACATATATATAGTTTGTATGTATGAATTATAATTGTTTGTATGTATGTATGTATGTATGTATTATTTTTTTAATATATTATTCTAGTATATATATAGTATGTATGTATGTTCTATTTTTTTATATATGTATTATTTTTTGTATGTATGTATATTATTTTTTGTACATATACACACACATATATAGTTTGTATGTATGAATTATAATTGTTTGTATGTATGTATGTATTATTTTTTTAATATATTATTCTAGTATATATATATAGTATGTATGTATGTTTTATTTTTTGTATATATGTAATATTTTTTGTATGTATGTATATTATTTTTTGTACATATACACACACATATATATGTAATATTTTTTGTATGTATGTATTATTCTAGTATTGTTTTTTATTCTAATGTATTACTTGGCTTAAAAGATCCTAGTATTATTTTTAGAGCACTCCAACACTTTCATTTGTAGTAGTATTAGTGTATTTCTTATCTTATATAGAATATATATATATGTATGGTTGCAGACATAGAAATGGCTGACCGTCCTCATGATGATCCTGATTATATGGAAGCTGCCATTCAAAATATAATCGACGACGGTAGTCAGTACTTCGTTGATTACCACGACATCATGCAAGGCAATCCTACTGAGCAACAAGAGGGCAATGCCCCTGAGCAACAAGAGGGCAATGCCCCTGAGCAACAACTTGTCGTGCAACAAGAAGAAAATACTGGCGAGGTATGTAAATGTAAACATATATAAATAATGCATCTCTTATATTAGGTTTTAGACTTATTACTTGGTTATTAATTTAGTATTTTTGTTTCTATATGTACGTGTAGCCTTCTGGATCGACCTCTACGGGGAGAAGCGTACCTCCACGAGGGCCAAAGAAGCCGTTGGAGGGCCGCTATGTAATCTCTGAGTTTGAGATAGCTACAGGCAGACCACTTGGTGAGCATGCAAATAAATATGTTAGTCACTGTGGATATCTTGTGAGAGATCAAATACCGATCAGTTGTCGTGAATGGAGAGAGAAGCGAGGTGCTCCTGAGATCAGTTTTGTCTCTGATCGTGACAAGGAGTTAGTTTGGAAAGCCGTCACAGACGTTTTCACCTTCGACACCAACGATGAAGAGTTGAAGGTGCGAATTTATGACTGGACTATGAAGAAGATGGCAGTACTCTTCCAGAATTGGAAGAAGTCTTTGTACAATAAATATGTCAAGAAAAACGAGACTCCAGATTTCAACCTCAAGCAATATGTAAAGCTGAGGGCCTTTTGGGATGACTTTGTGCAGTACAAAACATCAGAAGAGGGCGAGGAACGAGCCAATAGAAACAAAGAGAATGCCAGTAAAAAGGCATACCACCATCATATGGGATCAGGTGGTTATAAGAGTGCTGTTCCCAAGTGGGACCGAATGGAACAGGAGATGCTTGCTAGGGGGGTCACACCCGAGACAATAGCAAAGAATTGGAGCGAGCGCTCCAAGCATTGGTTCTACGGTCATGGGGGAAGCGTGGACCCAGACACCGGGGCTCTAGTTTGGGGCCAAGAAATCTCTAGAGCAGCAGAGAGACTAGTCCGTGCACGAGAGGCGGTTCAGTCTGGTGAGTTCAGGCCTAACAGGGAGAAGGATGAACTCACCTGTGCGCTTGAAAATCCTGAGCACGGTGGGCGTACGAGAGGCTATGGGGCAGTTCCGTGGCTGCAATCATTCCAAGCCGATCAAGATACCTACAGAAGCCGCCAGAGAAAGAAGGATGAGGAGGCAGAGCGGATCCGCCGCCTGGAAGCTTTTGTTCTGCAGTCACAAGAGCGCGAGAAAGCTCGTGAAGAATGGATGCAGGCAGAGATTCAAAGGCAAGTGCAAGCAGCACTTAGTCAAATGACGAAAGGGCAATGTACATCACAGCCTGAGGTCAATGTTAGCCCCCCAGGCCAGTTGAAAAGCAGCTGCGCATCCACGGAAGTACCAACCATTCAGGATGACACGAAGCTACACTTCCCCGTGGATGATGTCACAGAGGCTTTTACTACCTGTGAGCTGCATGTACCAGATGGGAATGCCACCAAAAAGGTGGCTATCGCTGTTGTCAACCCTATCGACCGAACGGGCACTCCAAGAATCCATAATCGACCAGTACCTGGTGGATATGCTAGCGTCTCGGTTGATAGGGTTGAGAAAGGTTGTGGCAATGTGCCACTAGACATAGAAGGGGGAGATGGAGAGAAGACCTTAGGTGAAGCTGAGAAGACATTTATTTGTTGGCGCAAGCCCTTCATAATTATTCCTCAGCATAGGTTTGTGTGTGATTTTACTTCTTATATTATTTATTATGTATTGAAATTTAAAAAAATTTTACTCACAAAACTTGTAATTGTTTTCTCTGCATGGACTCCTCCAACCTAAGTCCAATTCTCTCCCAGCGCATCATAGTGCTGCGGGCGGTGACAATGCTGGATCTCCTCCAACACCTGCGGCGGCCACACCGACCCCGCCACCGCCTCCACCACGGTCTCCACCTCCTCCACCGAGGTCTCCAACTCCTCCACCGCGTTCTCCAACTCCTCCACCGCGTTCTCCAACGCCAAAAAGATCGGCCCCACCCCCTCCACCGCCTGCACCGCCCTCTCCAAAGAGTGCACGGTCGGTCCCCTCGCCTCCAAAGCGAGGTAGTAAGAAGCGGTCCGCCCAAGAAGGACCGAAGTCATCGGTCCCACCTCCAAAGAAGGCTGCCTCAACAAAGAGAGCTAAGACGCCAGAAAAATTACCTTACGAAAAGAGTGAAGAGGAGGTAATTGCTACATCTAGAGCTGAGGTCCAACAATTTTTTGATAAAATAAAGGAGGATAGGAAAAAACGGCTTAACCCAGAAAAGCCGTACTTTTATGTGAAGCCATCGGAACTGAGGCAGAAGGTGGCGGACCATCAAAAGAAGCAACGCGAAGCTCAGAAAAAGCCAGCACTTTCGGACTATGAGCGGTCTCTGGTCAAGTCTTCACAGCCTACTAAGAAGAGAGTAGGAAAGGGGGTCCCACAGCTCGGAGAAGTATCAAAACCGGTGCCCCCTTTGATTGTGCCAAATCAATACGGCTCAAATGAAGACTTGATGCCAAAGAAATCCTTAGCGTTGTCTGAGCTAGACTCGCTTGAGCGTTACTTTGGACAGAGCGGTTTAAATATGAAAGAAATTGCCGCCATTCTTGGATGCCAAATATTTGAAAAAGCCGAGGTAGTTGATCAATGGAGGGCAAGATATGAACCGGGCAGGAGTCTATTCGACCCTAAGCGTTTACACGAGCTCGGCACACAAATGTTTGCAATAAACAAATGGTGCATTGAGGCGTCTAAAAGGGGAGATAATTGGATTTCTGTTCGTATTAGACAACATCACTACTTCCGTGGAGATGACCTCATATACGTGCAGTTCGAAAAATTGCACCAATTATGCCACCTCGACGCTCTTGACAAATCTCTTGTCAGCTGCTTTTGTCTGTACGTATTTTTTTCTTTTTATTATACTTCTAACTTCTTTAATTACATGTATATAATCCTTACACACTTAGGATTTGTATGTATATATGCAGGCACCAAATGAGAGAGCTCAGAATGAAAAATGACAATAGTATTGGGTTCGTTGACCCTTATATTGTTTTCAAGGCTCCGCAGGCAGTGTGGACAGCAGATCATGAGACAGAAGTCTGCACCAATCTTATGAGGTTCTTTGTGAACCAAAAAGAAAAACAAAAAAATACTCTTCCCCTTCAACTTCGAGTGAGTTATATAGTTATTAAGTGTATGCATATTTTATTTTACATTAGAGGACTGACTATATATATATGTATATGTGTGTAAACAGCTTTCACTGGATACTCATGGTCATTGAAATTCCCAAGAACCGGTTGATAATCTTTGACTCAATGAGAAAACCACAAGAAAATTATCAACAAATGGTAAACATTATTCAAAGGTACGTAATGTCGATCTCAGCTACAAAAATATCATAATATGACTCTGTAATTATTAGTTCACGATATACAATGGCTGTGTATAGGGTTTGGGAAAGATTCATTGACCGTGAACATCTCAGTGGATGTAAAGCGCCGCTTAACATAATACATCCATAAGTAAGTTCTACTAGCTAACAAACTTTCGCTAACTTTTAGCCTTCTTATTGTCGTGGTCGTGAATATTTTTATATATATATCGTACAGTGGTGTTTAAGACAAGAAGGGGGGAACAATCTATGTGCATATTACGTGTGCAAATTCATGATGACACAAGTCAATCAAACACCCACAGAGACGCTCAGAGTACGTTACATGTCTCTTTTCATTATCTCCTGAATTATATTGAATAACTTAGATAACTAATACCTTTTTTATTTATTTCAAATTAAAGACGGAATGGCTGAGGGAAAAGGTCCTACAACAAGACCGAATCAAAGCTATCCAAGAGTCGATAGCAGGATTTCTCCGCGACCAAGTGATCAATCCAAACGGCGAGTTTCACTTCAACGGCAACGAAACTCTTATTCCAAACAAAGATGATCATTTGTATCGTTTGTAGACATTAGGAGAAAAAACTCTATGTATATATGTGTTACGAATTTTGTACATATAAAACTATATATATATTAGCACTTTTTACATATCTATTTAATTTTTGATGTGGTCTATTCATTTTATTATAGGCAAAGCTTAATTATTAAGCTAAGCCTATAATTTTCATTTATATATGCTTAATATGCGTGTAATATAAATATATTATTGTATCAGCAAAACATGTATTGAAAACCTATTATTATATATTATATATAAACAATAAACAGAACCGAAGAAGTAAACCAAAAAAAAAGAAAAAGAAACCCTTTAACACCGGTTGGTAATACCAACCGGTGTTAAAGGGTCCTGCAACGTGGCAGCCCTGGCAGGACCCTTTAACACCGGTTACCAACCGGTGTTAAAGGGGGGGCCTTTAGCCCCGGTTGCCCGAACCGGGACTAAAGGGTGGGCCTTTAGTCCCGGAAGGGCAGCACCGGCTCGGGTTGGCAAAGTTGGAGAAGAAATTAAGTTGGAGGGAGTTGTGGTGGGCAGCGACTGTACTTCCAGTTCAATTCAAGTGCCGAATCAAGTTGCCATTGATATAGAAGAAGAGGAACTGAAGGTCGTTGGCAGTGTTAGAGAAGAATGTGAGTTGCAGTCATCTGCGTCACCACGTAAGAAACAAAAGAAATCACACATATAAAAGATTGTTCGTCCACCCGGCGAGCATATATAATATATATTCTCTATGTTTAATTTGTAAAGTGGGTAGCAAATTAATAAGTTAACTTACTATCTATCATTCACACAATGGACATTCATTAAGGACGGAATTTTTGGTGGACATGTTGCAGAGTCTTGAAAATGAACGTGCAAGCCCGTTCGCTTGTCTTATTAGCCGTATTTTTTCTGCTAGCCAACATTATTTTTCTCTCACGATAAATCAGTGAACAATATTTTCAGCCATGGCTTTTCAGACCAGCGAGGCCTTGTTTAGTTCGCAAAATTTTTTGTTTTTGGCTACTGTAGCATTTCGTTTTTATTTGACAAACATTGTCCAATCACGGAGTAATTAGGCTCAAAAGATTCATCTCATAAATTACAGATAAACTGTGCAGTTAGTTTTTATTTTTGTCTATATTTAATGCTCCATGCATACGACCAAAGATTCGATGTGACAGGGTATGTTGAAAATTTTTGCGAACTAAACAAGGCAGATCTACTTAAACAATTAGGTACTTATTTGTAGTATATGAGACATGAATTTATTATTCCTTCTTATTCATGAGTGTATTCTAGGTTATATTATATGAATGATCATATGTAATTGTGTGAGACCAAACACTATGAAAATATTATCATTGTTTCATTGAAAGGTTTTCAAGTACATCTTTAGAATGGATCCGTAGCGTTAGCACGGGCACTATACTAGTTAGTATTAGGTATAGATAAGGTATAGATATGGATATAGATATAGATTATTTATTTTATATTGTTTAGAATAACTTTTTGTTGATGTTAAGCCTAATTTAGTAAGATACTCTCCTTTATTTTTTCTTTGAGCTAAAACTTATCTTGAGCACTAATTAAGGGGGCATGCTGATGTCGTACCTATGAGTATCTTCAACTGTCTTTGTTTAACCCACCCTCTAAATTCTCATTTAGAGAGAGACATTCCAATAAAAGTCTTTTTTTACATCTCTTTACCCCGACCATTTTTTTATTTTGTTTGGAACCTAGATTCAATTCGCTCTCTATTTTTGGTTTGAAATTATGTCCACTAAAATATCTATCCTATCAATACAAAAGAAAATCCCGAGCAAGATGAAGATGGTGGACATCTCTTTTTCAAGTGCTGTCTTGCCAAAGAGGTTTGGAGGAATCTGAACCTGGAGAGCTTGCTGGAGTTGGCGACTACTGTGTTCGTCAAGGATGCAGTCGAACTGATCCTGAAGGCTAAAGAAGATCAACAGCTGCTGATTTGCCATGTGGTATCTTTGGCATGAGAGAAATACGATAAGAGAAGAAGGCCGGAGGCTAGGCGCAGATTTCCTTGCTCGTTGTATCCGTTCGTATGCAGAAGAGAACACTGCTGTCGTGTCCGACAACTGATGGGCAACAGTATGAGCGGAAGAAAGGAGCACCGGGAAAATCCCCACAGTGCTTCTTAAAGCTTAATTGCGATTGATCCTTTTTGCCGAATTCACTGAGGCAGCTGGGGTTTTCTAATCCGAAACTGTGATGGGTATGTGATTGTATCAGGAAGAGGGAAGATAGATTAATTATCTTCTAAATGCTTTTTAGGCCAAGTTCATAATATTGCATGTCTCTCCAAGGGATACAAGCTGCAGTTGATCTGAGTATTGACCGACTTATCGTAGGGACAGACGTGAAGATGGTGGTTCAGGCGCACAGATGATTATTATGATGCAGTTGCAGTGGGTGTTTTAATTGCGGAGATATTCTCTAGTATCTTCTTGCTTTATTAGTTTCGAGTGCTCTTTTTAAGAGTAGAGATTATAACAAAGCTGCTCATGAGCTGGCTGTGATGGGTCATTTGTTTAATCCGGGGGAGGAAAAGGTCATTAGTTCCATCCCTGAAAATGTTTGTGTAACTGTAACTGTTGCTAACAGTTTGTTAGCTGTTGGGTAATGAGATTACACTTAGTTTAAAAAAAGGATATAAAAGTCTCTCGGAGTTGCTCTATAATCAGATATTCTATATGTGATGCCTTACCTATATTTGAATCCGATATCTAGCAAAACTATCCAAATATATTAATATTATATGATAACCAAGAAATATTCAAATATCCACAAATAAAAGAGCTTTGAAGCAATATCAGCGGACAAAAAGGAGAGTACGGGGATGTTTGGTTGCTAGCTATAGTTTACCACAACTAACTTTAGGCAAGTGTGGCAAGCCACAAAAAGTGTGGCTAGCAAATTGGTTGCCACACTTTGCCATGCCTAAAGGAATCTTGCCACACTTTTTAACTCTATGACATGTGGAGCCCAAAAGAATCATGCCTAAACTTAGTTGTCAACCAAACACTTGCCAACTTGGTTAAACTTGCCTAAGGTAAAGTGTGGCAAACTGTGGCTAGCAACCAAACAACCCCTGACATCATTAAGAGCATGGCTAATAATACAAACTTCTGCTGGTTATATATGTATTATGTAGAACCCGTCTATTAGGTCACATATATAGTTGAGTACTAAAACATACCATCATATTAATATGTGGCTTACTCTCTCCTCTGACATAGCTTTTTAGTTCTTGTGTTTGAGCTGACTGTAAATTTACAACTCACTTTACTTCTCTTACCTCCTCTTTCTCCACCATTAGTAGACTAGTCTACTCACAACCCTTTAGTATATATACTAATCCAATGTACTATGAATCCACGTACACGTATTCGAGGCAGGATTTGAAAATTAGAGGGCGCATGTTCTTTGCACGGCAAGTTATTGTTGATAGCAGCTTTAAAACACCCTCCTCAGCAGTCCTCTACTTTATGCACAGATCAGCGTCCATATGATTCATACTGTATGCTGACTTAAACACACCTTACATATGGGCAACACTGTTGTCCTATATTTTAAGTGTAATTTTTTTATTGATGTCCAGGCAACATGTAACTTTGTAATTCGTGAATCCTTTCAATTGTACTACTTGATGGGTTTAATTGCACTAGTTGTCTGCACATTGTCGCAACTGCCCTATGTGCAAGGTATGCCTGAAAATTAGATGGCGCATGTTCTTTGCATGGCAAGTTATTATTAATAGCACGCAGCTTTAAAACAACTTCCCCAGCAGTCCTCTACTTTATTCACAAATCGGCATCTATATATATAACACAAATACTGTAACTTAAACACACGATCGATACATATATATGCGCAAGCAGGTAGCATGCCAAGAACAAGGATCTCAACCAAATTCTTGTGAACAATACACACCATCATCTTTTCCTACCACCATACCATGATCGCCATGATCCTCGAGGTCACACAGCAGCTTTGCCAAGACAGGCTACTCACGTTGTCCACTAACAACCTACCACCCATCCATCACCTCCTGGTTTTCTTACTCATAACCGTCGTAACTGTCAAGTATCTTATCCGACATCCACGCAGAGTGTACCTTGTTGAGTACACTTGCTTCGGTCCTGACTCAAAGTACCGAGTTGCCCCAGCCTCCATGATCGAGTATTTTCACCTAGCAAATTTGCTTGACGATGATAACATTTCCTTCCTAAGCAATATTTATAGACGCTCTGGCCTTGGTGACGAGACATGCCTCCCCTCTTCATATCATTACATCCCTTTCATTCCTAGTTTGAGCATGGCTCGTATGGAGGCAGAGCTGGTCATCTTCACGGTCATTGATGACCTATTTGCTAAGGCATCAATCGAACCTAGTAAAATTGACATACTGATTGTCAATTGCAGCGCCATGACGATGGTACCATCCATGACTGACATGATCATAAACAGATACAAGCTGCGTCGCGATATACAAAACATGCAATTGTCTGGGATGGGGTGCAGTGCTGGATTGATCGCCGTTGGGCTCGCAAGCAACCTCTTGCAAATCATGCCCTACGGTGCAAACGCGCTGGTGGTATCTACGGAGAACGTGACTTGCAACTACTATGTAGGGAAGAAGAGATCGATGCAACTGACCAACATCCTGTTTCGCATGGGAGGCGCCGCTGTTTTACTCTCGAATTCTAGTGCCAATGCTCGGTTTCAGCTTCTGCACACTGTCCGGAAATCAACTGCTGCCCAGGATAACGCGTACCACTGTGTTTTCCATGAGGAAGACGACGAGGGGAACCTAGGTCTTAATTTGTCTAAGAATCTTGTGGCCGTCGCTGGTGAGGCGCTCAAGGCCAACATCAGCACAAGTGCCCGTCTTCTGCTTCCAGTCTCTGAGCAATTATCGTTTTTGCTCTCTTCCATCGCGCAAAAGGTGTTCTTGAAGAAAAGTTCATGGCAGTATGTTCCAAAGTTCGGCTTGGCCGTCGAGCATTTCTGCATACATGCTGGTGGGCGAGCAGTGATCGACGCAGTGCAGCGTAGCCTGGATCTATCGGATGAGCAGGTTGAGCCGTCGAGGATGACACTGCATCGATTCGGAAACACATCGAGCAGCTCGGTGTGGTATGAAATGGCATATTGTGAGGCCAAGCAGTTGATGCGGAAGGGGGATCGAGTTTGGATGATTGGGTTTGGGTCTGGGTATAAGTGCAACAGCGCCGTGTGGAAGTGCATTCTACCAGCCCGTAGTGCCGACTCAGCATGGGCAAACTGTATTCATCGTTATCCAATGGAAGTCCCAAAACAAGTGTAATTGCCATGACCAAACAGTAGGTACTGATGGATACATGAAACCAAGATGCATGTTCAGTCACAAATACAAGATGCTTGGAGTAGGATCCGGTCTTAATTAGGTATGTTCATCTATCCAAAGCACACATTGGTCTCCCTCTTTACCCTTCTTGTACTCTCCTCAATAACAGCATACATGCCTCCCTCTCTCCAAGTTGTGCAAAGGAGTTAATAAGTTACTCCAAGTTTGTATTCCAAACGAAAATATTATTGGACCTCTTGACATTTTGATTTTTCTAAAGCGACGACGACTGGGTTGTTTTCCTAATGCAAATATTAGATGCATACAGTATGCACTGGGTCTTTTATTTATACATGTCGTGGATAAATGTCATATATATGTTCTCACCTCATGATCGAACAGATATGGCCATCTTTCGTGGGTTTACATGGGCCAAGTCAATCGTCGGATCAGTGCACAGATAGAGGAAGACCAGAACGTTTTAGATCATTTTGTTTGTACACATCACTAGTACAAAACCGCTCTATGCTGGCGGTGAATTTCTTTTACAAACGTTAACGGGTTCAATTAAAAAACGTCTGTGAAAAGAAATCAGCAGATCTGACTCAAAAACCGCCTGTAAATCAATTTTTACTAGTGGTTTTCCTAACAAAACCGCCCGTAGAAATATATGATTTCTACAGGCGATTTCTTAAGAAAACTGCCCGTAGAAATATGATTTTCACAGGCGGTTTTCTTTAAAAAACCGCATGTAGAAATCATGTATTTCTACGGGCGGTTTTGTTAGGAAAACCTGCAGTAAAAATATATTTTTACAGGCGGTTATTTAAGAAAACCTTCTGAACAAATAATTTGAAATTGAATTTTTTAAGCTTTTTAAATGACCTCATTTGAAAAAACTTCTAAAATGAAAGTTGTAGATCTCAAAAGTTATAAAACTTTATATAGTTGATTTGTTTTTATTTGAAATCATCTTCTCATCAAAAACTACATTTGAATCTCACAAATTTGAAGTTCAAATTTTATAAATGACCTTGGATGGAGAAACTAATAATATAAAAGTTGTAGATCTTGAAAAGTTATCAAACTTTGTAGTTGACAACTTTTCCATTTGAATTGGTTTAGGGCCTCAAATAATCAATGTATGCTCGGTTTAGGATAATATATGGGGAACTAAACTCTAATATAGACACAAGTGAATGATGAGTAGAGTGGTAGAGGAGGCTACGCGCAAGGGTGAGGTCT
Source organism: Sorghum bicolor (assembly GCF_000003195.3). Classification (NCBI taxonomy): domain Eukaryota; kingdom Viridiplantae; phylum Streptophyta; class Magnoliopsida; order Poales; family Poaceae; genus Sorghum; species Sorghum bicolor. Next base: position 10,800,579 of record NC_012879.2, on the reverse strand, counting down.
TGAGTTTGAATCTCACCGGCCGTGAAGCGTGCGATTTTACGCGAAAAAATACGTGACTTGCGTGGGATTAAATATTTTTTTCCTATTTTTAAAAGTCGATTTCGTATTTTCTAGAAAAATATTTCTACATGGGGTTGGCTAAGAGAACCGTAGTGGAAATCTATTGCGTGGGATTAAATCTTTTTTTTCCTATTTTTAAAAGTCAATTTCGTATTTTCTAGAAAAATATTTCTACATGGGGTTGGCTAAGAGAACCGTATGTGGAAATCTATTTTGTACCGATGGTTCTCAATTACCCGCCTGTGTAAAAATTTATTTCCACATGCCACCAACGCAGGCGATTCGCCAAACCGCCTATAGAAGCAGATCAGGGTTGGTATGACCGGAGCTCATGCATATATATTGAATCCACTTAATTTTGTTTTCGTGTGAGTCACCTAATAAAATTTTGAATTATAAAAAATATATATATCTTTCATGGTCCAATAACGAATTGATAATATATACCCAAAATAAATCCAATCAATATAGTATATGATTCACATGTATAACATGTATATATGTTTTTATTTGGAGGTACAACATGTGTTTGCTGAACCATGAAAAGAAACAACAACAAGAGCCAATATTCTCCATGTGCAAAAAGGCGACCCCAGATGACAGACCCTCTGAAACCGGGACAAAAATACGTACCTCTGAACTGTCCAACCAAACATTACAATTCACTTTAGCTAGCGCTACACTGCACTATAGTATTATTATTCCTCGACCATCGCCACAAGCAAAGCGAGTGCCACTCGAAGGCACCAGCTTATAAAATGATTAAATTGGCGAATTATTGGTCCGTGAAAAAAAAACAGGTAATTTCTTTTTGATTTGAGTTGAATTAACTAAAAAGCAGCTTCGACGAGTTGTTTGTTCATGTCATCATTTCATGACGACGTACGAGCGCGCGGCCCGCGGTCTCGCAGCTCCACGCAGGCACAACCAAAAACATGCAGCACGCCGGCGGCATTAAGCGAGGCCAGCGATGGCGAGGCTGCTGCCACCGGCGGTGGCACGCTTGACGAAGCGGCCTTTCATCCTTGGCCGCTTCTCGGCGTTGAGCTTGCGCACCTCGTACCGGATCTTCTTGGAGAAGAGCCTCGTCCTCCGCTTCTCCCGGTACCGCGACACTCGGGCCTCCCGGCCGCCGTCCATCCCCAGCCTCGCCGTGCCCAGCAGCAGGTCCTCGCCGCCGTGGCCCGCCACTCCTCCCACTACCCACATGTTCTGTATTCACAACCAGAGAATCAGAATTCGACTCCGGCCGACTGAAACTGTGCATGCACTCGATCAAAGTCACGGCTCTCTCGATGAACGTACCGTGTGGGGCCAGCTGTCGTCGAGCTTGACGTGTGGTCGCTCGCCGCCGGCAGTCCACGGCGAGCTCCCCCAGCTCTGGATGATGGCCTCGTAGTTGAGGGTGAGCGAGAGGCTGGTCTGCAAGAACTGGGCGTCGTCGGCCCCGCCCGTGTCGCTGCTCGCGGCCTTCTCGTCGTCCATCATCGTGTCCAGAGGTGAGCCGTAGTTGAAGTCGATGTCCAGCATCTCGTCAGATACCTCAGCTGGGTCTAGCAGCTCGAGGGCGCAGGCCAGCGTGCCACTGGCTTCGCCGCAGGCACTGCCGCCGTCGGTCTCCACCTTGACTCGCGTGGCGTCGTCGCCCACTTCCACTGGGTCCAAGAGGCCCAGCGTCTCCATGTAGAACGACGAGTCCTCCTCGTTGCCGTCGTCCAGGCCGTGCCCGAGGAGGGCTTCCATGTCTGCGGCGAACTCCCTGAGCTCGGCGTCGGTGGGCTCGAAGTTGGCATGGCCGCTGTCGGGGAAGAACTGGACCACCGGCGCCGGTGCAGGTGTCGCCGGACCTGGATCTGGCTTCGAATTCGCCGGGTCCTCGACGGCGCCGTCTTCGTTGCAGGACGACGCGAGAGCGGCCGCGTCCTCAAGAGGCGCCGGGGGCGGCGAGCAGAACTCGGCTAGGGCAGGGTCAAAGATGGGCACGCGGTACAGCAGCTGCTCCTCCTCGGCCTCGAACTCCCCCTCGGCGCTCCGCCCGTCGTCGGGCGAGTCCCCGCCGCCTGCCGCCGCATGCGGCACGACGACGCCGAGGCGCCGCGACCGCGACAACGCCTGCCCGCCGACGCTCTTGGCGTGCCCGCCGCGCGGGGTGCGCGCCTTGCGCCTGAACCACGCGGGCACCACCTCGTCGTGACGCTCGCGCTTATTATTCGCCGCCGCCCCCGTGCGAGGCGGCGTGTGCAGCGGAGACGACGACGCCGCCGCCGGCTGCAGGCGCAGACGCTCGTGCCGCCGCGCGAGCGGGTTCGCCGAGTGCACCGACGTGTCGCACCCTTGGCACAGGAACGCGTCGTCCGCCGCGCAGTACCACCTCGCCCGCCGGCGCAGGCACCCGTCACAGGCGCGCGCCGACTTGCCGCCCACAGCCGCCGCTGCCGCCGTCTTCGCCGAGCTCCCCGTCGTGGCAATCATTTCTCTTGTAAGCGGTGTACTCTGCAACGATCTTTGCTAGCTACTCAGTGATGGCTTCTCTACACTCAGTGTAGGATGGGACCTATGGTATTCATTCACGTGTGCCGACGTACACTCTGAGTTTGCATGTACTGTAGATTTTAGAAAAACAAAATTGTGCCGAAAATATCGGGGCGTTAGGTTTTGTAGAACCGGAGGAGAAGATGGGCCCAGCTTCTGCTCTTTTTGGGGCCCACCGTGTGCACTTTGCACTTTTGGGGTTTTGGTGTCCCGGTGGGGCACCACCTGCATGTCTTATCTGCGACGTGATTGGTCGAAGGGTAGCGCAGCATCCGCCGCGGGCGCTTGTGATTGGCTCGGACCGGATTTCCAGTGGGGCCACCACGTTTTGCTACGCAACGCCTAGAGCCCTTTTCCCTATCGCTCTCACGGTTGCTGTGGCTTCCTGCTGGCAATGGACCGCGCGGCCAAGTAGAGAAAAGTCTTTCTTGGACTCATTTTCGCAGCCCGGCCGGGTAAAGGATATGTTTGAGCTTAGTTACTACTCTCTCTATTCCAAATTCATTCCAAGAATCTTAGAGAGTCAAATTTTTCTAAGTTTGACCAAATTTATATGATAAAACAATAATTATTATGATATCAACTAAATATCATTAGATTTTTCCTTAACTATATTTTCATAGTATACTCACTTTACGTTATAAATCTTAGTATTTCTCTCTATAATTTTAGTCAAACGTAAAAAATGCTTTGACTTTCCAAGATTATTGGAATGACTTACAATTTGGAATGGAGGGAGTAATTTGGAAAAAACATTAAGCTAAATTAGTTGTGATTGGCTAGTTAGTTAACAAAAAGTTAAATATGTTGTTAAAACATTAGCCCACCGATTAGTCCTCCTTGTTAGATGCGCCAGAACTAATTTCAATTATTTTTAATTTTTTAGTTAGTTAATTAGCCAGTACCAAAATGGTGGAGTTCTTCTAGTACACTAAGTAGTAGTAAGAACACTGCAAGCTTGTTCTCTTGAGCTTATCGATCTGCTGAATCTGCCAGCTATTCAGCAGTGTTTTCTCTCACGACAAATTAGCAAACAATACTTTCAACCATGACTTTTCTGACAAGCAAATAGGCGCACACAGAAATCCTTCTTAGGAGGTATTTTGTTGGGAAAAGCTCGTACTAATGTTGTGCTAAATTTAGAAGAACCCCACATCACTAGAAGATAAGATGCACATTCTGGTTGTGAGCTCTTCTATCCATGTAGACCCTAAGTATACTATTCCTAGTATTATGCTGCAAGACTTATTGCTTAAGTAACCTTTATTTATTTACTTTTGGCAAAAAAAGGTATAATCCTATATCACCAAAGTTTCCCCATGTTCCAGATGGAAAATGGTTCCTGATTAGTTTGGTCTAAGGCGTACATACACAAGTCCAAATGAGCTAAAGTGGCCTAAATTCAATTTTTTGCAAGTTTTTGGATCTTGGATAGTACAAATAAATGTTCAGAGTGAGTATAGCGCTGACTAGTACATTGGATCTTGAATTGTAATTGTTGTACGTTTATGCATTCCATGCCCTCACCTGAGAGGTTAGTAAGCCGGATATGCCATATATAGCATAGAGAGCTTCAAAGCTTGATTGCCGCGTCCTAACACCTAAGTATGGTCCTCCACAGGGAAGATCTCTGTGATCTTAGCTGCCGTACCCGAAATTTGGAAAGCCTACAAAAGCTGGCACACCACAAAAACATGAAGAAAAAATATTTGGCCCCTGGGGGGGGTCCGCAACGGAGAGATTTGCATTGTTTTCGAAATGTTGATGCTGTGGAACATAGTGGTTGATGACCTCTTGGAACGTAGCAGCGTGGTCAGCATGGGCTTACAAAACACTCGGACTCACAGAGATGCCGACTTCTTCTTCTTTTTTTTCGATTCACACAGAGATGCCGACTTGATATGCCAGAATTATACAGGTCTTATCCAGTGAAGATAATGCCATGTAAATCTCAGAAAATCTAAAATAAAATAGAAAACAATGCCATGTGCGATGCCCTGCTTTGTTTCTGCAATCTGCACTCGGTTGTCATTGGAGAGACTCCATTTTCGATCATCCACTATGCATCGAAAGATATTATAATAACTAACCAATGACGTTAATTTGACATCGAAGTTGCACCAGAATTACACAAAAATTGTTAAAATAAGTTAGCGTCCAAAATTTACCATGCTATTGCACTATACTACACAAAATATTTTGGACAATGTTTTGAAAAGTGACACAAGGTGGGCGGCCCGGTTGCCCACCTCAGTTAGTCGAGGCAGGGTAGCTAGGCCAGTGACCGGGCAATTAACCAAGACAGACATTTTAATGTAACCGCCTCGATTAATATCTATTAACCAAGACGGGCACTTAAGACAACCGCCTCCATTAATTGATTAACCGAGACAGTCAATTAAGGCAATTACCTCGGTTAATGATTGCATAAAAAAATTATATGTACTCGAAAGAAGACAAGTTTTATATCAAAATTGTAGCTCTCGACAAGATCTAAAATGTTGTAGTTGAATTTTTTTGAGTTGAAATTGTTTAGGGTCCCAAAATATTGTTGTAAGTGTAGAAATTTTTGAAATTTAAAATTTAAAATTATCAAATAATCTCATATGTTAACATGGTCTATACAAAAGTTATAGTTCTCACTAGAATCTATAACTTTGTACTTGAATTTTTTTAATTTGAAGATATTTAGTGTCCCAAATATGTGTTTGAAATTTATAGATTTTGAAATCTAAAATTTAGAATTCCTAAACAATTTCAAATGTTTACATAGTTAATACTAAAGTTCTAGTGGCTAACCTGATCTACATGTTTGATATTGACAAGTTTTTGATTTAAACTCATATTGAGTCATAAATATGTGTTTTAAAAATATCAACAATTTAAAACATGCAGCGGACTAACAGACCTCAAAACCTCAGGGCTGATACGCGAAACCTCCGGGCAACACAGGGTACTCAACAACTGCTACACCTAGAGATATGTTTATTGATACCCAGTGGCAAGTCCACGAAGCACCTGCACTCACAAACATGCACAACCAAGTAGATCGAGTGGAACACAAATAATGCAATTCACACAAAGGCTTTGGGCCTCTTCCAACCCTATCATCTTCTCAAGTTCAACACCAAGGTTTAGCTTGAGGTTCCACTGAGATCTTTGGGTAATACAAACTGCCCACGGCTCACCATAAGCACGGGAGTTTGTGAGGCAACGCCTAGCCGTCTAGGAGGCTTCACCTCCAAGAGTAACAAATGCGCAATGAATGCTTGACACAACCCAACAAATGCTCAAAGGTTGATTTGCTCTTGAACACTTGATTAAACACTAATCACTCACTCTCACAAAGAGAGGGGTTAGAGAGAGCTCTCACAGGGCTTGGAATAGGCTGGAAATGAAATGGAAGCTAGCAGCACGACCAGGAGATGTGGGATGGGTATAAATACTCACCCCACAAAAACTAGCTATTGAAGGTCAAAACTAGGCATTACGACCTACAGATCCTAGGACCTCCATGGCCTAGAGCCTCCGTGTAAGCACGCGGAACCTCCGTGGGTCTCCAGGACAACACAAGTCATCATACGAAATAAGTCATAACTTTTTACTCCGAACTTTGTTTTCGGTGAGCTTGGACTTTTTGAAAAGCTTGTTTTGAGGGCTATCCAGCCCAACAGAGAACAAGCCCCAAAACCAACAAGTGCAAGTGTTGTGCAATGGTGTTTCTCCCATGTTAGCACTTGAGTTTAGTTAGTTTGAGCACTTGATACTTGTCTACGATTCATATTGCATCCCGCTTGACAGTACGACATACCTAATACTCAAAAGTAAAGAGAATATAACTATTTCAACCACTTGAGTCTTCAATGTCTTTATATGTCATTTCTTCTCAATATCTCTTCATAAGGGGTTGCAATCACACCTTTGTCTCATCTCTTTGAGCAAACTAACTTTGAGCATGTGACTTGACCCATTTCCATACATATGAGTTTAATTCATGGCTTTAAGTCACTTCAACAAAAGATTTAATCCTCAATATAATATGACTCCTCGTAGCTTGATTAGTTCCTCGACTCAATGCAAGTACTATCTTCTTCACCTTAGCATGGTACCTCGGTGCTCAAGCCATTGCTTGCCCTTCACCTTTGCTTAGTCCCTCAAAGTGTTTTCCTTGCTATCTTCACCGTATCAAGCTATACTCAAGTCACATCATACTAAGTATACATTGAAAACCATTTATTCAATATTGTGATCCTTGCTTGAATATCTTCTAGATATGAATATTGAGATCAATCAAGCTTCAATTTGATTCATATAGAGACATATATGAATCAACATCAATATGGTCAAGGCAATTCACGATTCCTTATATGCTATTCATTTTGGCTTGACACTTCTAACACTTATTTCAATATCTATCTTCATACTTTTAGCTTGATCAAATCAATGCAAAGTGATTTTCCAAATCTTTGTCCATGCAAGCAAGCCAATACAGAGACCAACTTATATCCAATATGAGATGTGTCATTTGTCATTTGACCTTTGCATGACATTTCCTCACTTATGCATTCTTGATTCATCTTCAACCTTGATCAAAGCTTATTCACTATCAAATTATTTTTATTCACACAAAGCAAGCCACACTTGAGACCAATCCAAAATCATTCACTCATGTCTCTTTTGCCATTTGCCAAATATGCTTACTTTCTTATGATACTATGATATCCCACAATATAGAAGCCATTTCATCAACTTCATTTGCATTGTTGTCTTCTTCTTGAACTAGATTGTTTCCATAATCTTCGAACACAACAGTACTCAATTTTGGCTTTTATTTCAACATTATATGGAATATCATCAAGCTTGCCTTCTTGTTGAACCTTTGATACATCTTGTTATGCAATATTCATGTATATGCAATATACTTAATTTTTTGTTCAACACTTAACAAACTTATTAGACCTTTAATGGTGTTGTAATTCAATTCACCAAAACCCACTAAATGGCTAGATGCACTTATAGAAATTCAAATCTTTTGAGACTCAATTTTTTGAAATTTTCAAACTATCTCTAATGGAGATACATCCTACCAAAGTTGTAGTACTTAACAAGATTTAAAACTTTATAATTAATTTTTTTCATTTGAGTTCATTAAATAGTCAAAATATCTAATATTAGATTATAAAATATTTATATAAAAAGATAACATATTATATATTAACATAAAATAGTGCGTGGTGCAGTTGTAGAGGTGTAGCAGTGTTGAATGGAAGGCCATGGGTTTGACTCTCCAAAGTTGCAAGATTTTTAGTATTCTGAGTTTTTTTAGAACATTAACCAAGAGGGCATTTTTAAGGCGGACACCTTAACATTGGTCAACCGCCTCTGTTAATGCTTTTTACCTATCTCAGTTAAGTGTTTGTGTAGTAATGTTGTGACAACGTCTTTTGGTCCATTGGGACATGTATGTCTTATTAGAGCCCATTAGAGGATACGTCCACGGGTTTGCACCACATTTGTTAGGGTTTGGGTTTTGTTTTGTTCTCATTTTTTTGTGAAACAAATACAACTCGTAACTCTTGTAAAACCAAGTTCGCATGCTATGAAGTAGGACCCTCTGTTCTTGTCTGCTTATGCCAACTAGTCCTTTCAAATCAAGACTTAGAACCTCATTCGGTATTGTTATGCTTCATCTATATTTGTAACTTCATATTGTGTTGTTCATGATCGGTTGGGAGCTGTGTTGTAGCCATTGCAAGGGTCCGAATCCTACATGGTTTGAAGTTTGGATTGTGAATGTCGAGTTCTCCGCTCATTAAATCTATCATACCTATCAGAAGATCGGCCCACATCTCCATCAATAACATAAACTAGCGTGAATGTATGCAGTGTCTTTATGTTAAATTGTGCTACATAGGCAAGTCATATTTGATAAAATTGTGTCTGATTATTTATATTTTGTTGTATGAAGTCACATCTATGTTCTAGTTAAGGTCTCATATTTCTAGCTAGTACATGTATGTGGGATGAGAATATATTTTTGTGCACACGTGCCTATGAAAACCTATATATTGTCTAATACGGTGAGGGATGAAGCCAGAAAAAAAAATTAGGAGGGGCTAAACAAAAGTACTATATCGACTTAGCTCTACTATAACTCCTAGCAATAGAAAATATATAATAGTTTAAAGTAATCTTATATTAAAAACAACGATACATGATGAAATTTACAAAATATACATCATAAAAGATAAAAGCTCTCAACTCACCATACCTTATACATCTGTGTCTAAAATTGAAAGGTGAGTACTAGGGGATCCACTAGTCTAGCAGCGATAGGGGGCTCGGGCCCCCCTAGCCCCACCACTGGCTCCGTGCATGAATATCGTCAAATAAGCTATAATGCCGCATTGGGCTTGCTTTAAGCAGTGCGCAAGTCTGCATATAAAAGTCTATGTAGGAAACCAAATGCAAGTAAACTGCACTAAACAAGACTAGATACAGACTAATACAGATGACCAATATTTGATTCTTGGTGTTGCAGCATGAGGATATAAGGCCAATCTCTGTGGGATGTTTTATGTACCGGTTTTCAAGAGGCAACACTGAGAATGAAACATAGTCTCTCAATGCGTACTTTCAAGCCCTAGTTTCATAGACAAGCATTAGCATTTAATTATTGCACAGTGTTATGATCAAATATGACAATCCACTATATAGCCAACCTTCCAACTGCACTTAAAATAGGCAAGTGCACCCTGCAGGAAGTCGATGGCAGCGGCCAATGGAGACAGTGGAGATGAAGTTGGAGGCGGCGACGACTACCGTCACACCCTTTCCCTCCTTTGCCGGATGCGAGTCACCTGGAGCCTACCACCAACGCTAGATCCATGGTGGGAGATGAAGAAGAATGGCGTTCCGTCTTAGCTGCTTGGCTCTTGATCTCCGCCCTCATGCAGCACACTACTACAAAAAATATTTATCGTGACCTTTCAAAACCCTCTCCGAGGTGGACAGAAATGTAAACCGCCTTGGTTAATGTCTGACATTAACCGAGGCGTTTCCTTTTTATTAACCGAGACGGTTACAATAAACCGTCTCACAAAATCGATTAAGGAGGTGGTTATTATAAAAGAGCCCGCCTTCAAAAATATTTCTATTAACCTTGGCAGGCCACTTATAAGGCCCGCCTTGGTTAATATTCCTGAGGCCCAGCTGGCCCAGGCAAGGCCCGATAACTCTTCATAGTATATATCTGCCAAACTCTAGCACTCACTCCCACTCTCTCACTAGCCGCACCCAATACACCCTCTTTTTGTCTCACTCAGAACCTGACGTCAGCCTCCCTCCCATCTCCTCCCCCAACCTCTCTCACTACTCTCTGTCCCTGCAATAGGGAGGCCACATGGTCACGACCTGGTGGTGTCCTGACCTCGCAAGCATGGAGGCGCAGCGCGATGGAGCGAAGGCGCGACGCGACCTCGTGGGCATGGAAGCACAACATGGCGGTGCGGAGGCATGGTGCGGCCTTGCAGCGGCGTCCCAACCTCACGGGTGTGGAGGAGCGATGCAACGGCGGCCTGACCTCATCTCCTCTCTTGGCAGTAACGCGGTGGGTCAAGCTCATGACGACTGTGTTGACCTCCAACGGCGCGGATCCAGCTCCATCGGCATGGATCCAACTTTGTCCATGCGGATCCACCTTTTAGCATCGGATCTAGCTCCTAAATGGCGGATCGACCTCCCTCTGCGCGGATTCGCTGAGGACGAGTCCGATCTGCCACCGCTGGTCGCGCATCTGACAATGGCAGCCTCCCCGGTGAAGGATCAAGGCCGGGCGTGACCACATCTACCGGTGGAGGAGGCACGGAGTGTGGATGGGCTTGCTGATTCGTGGATGGGCTCGGCGGGCCTGTCCATGGATTTTTGTTTTTTATTTTTTAATTTAATTAACCGAGACGGACGTAGAAATTACCTTGGTTAATACCTGATTTTCTGATCGAAGGCATTTTGTTTGCCCGCCTTCTAAAATCTAAAACACGTGTCTCTGTAAATATTATTATAGTAGTGGCAAGAAGAAGAATGGCGGTAGAGAGAGAAGGATGGCGGGACTAGTGGATTGGGGCGGAGGCACGCACACGAAATTGTGTGCGATGAAATCTTCCCCCTCAATGCTAGTTTCACTTTGTATGAAACCTTCATGACACTCCTATTAAGACGGACCTAAGTAAAATAATTTGTTAGGAGAGCAAAGCATTGGAGATCGTCCTTACTCTGGACATATATTCACTAGCAATAGATGGAGAAGCACTAATAAAATTTGCTTCCTGTGTAGCGCACCAAGCAACTCTCTCTTCGCTTCTGAATTCCTTCCCGTGTAGGAAGATGCATTGTGGATTTGGGATGGACATGTCACATCCACGTCCGTACGGCAAATGGATTAGCACTTATATGTCGCATCGATCGAATAAGGTGCAGATTGTCCGCTTTTGATGCGAATGCAGCTTTCTCTAGTCGTCTTTCTTACCTTCCTTTCGTTTTCATCCGTGTCCACGAGTGAGCCGTTGCAATCACTTCCGACATTCTCCAACCATGCATGTACTGCTTGCGCGAAGGTTAAATCCACTTTGGTAACATACTCCAACATTCTGGGACGACTTCTATTTTTTTTTCTGATAACAAAAAAACTACTGGCTGAAGGCAAAGTGTGTAACAGTCGCAAAAAAAAAAGGCATAGCGTGTAACTTAACTGTGTTACAGTTAAGGCTATACTGTGCAGGTACCAAGCAATGGTGGGCAAAAACCATATAGGAGCAAAGCAGATGATTGAAACGACAGCCAAGGACTGATGGCACGAGAAAGTCATCTTGGAAGCAGAACGTATAGAATGTCTTCCTGGCGTTTCGTACAGGTGGCTAATGATATATTTTTTTTTCTCGAATACGCAAAAAATTTGTACATCTTTGTATTAAGTAGGTGATAGTTTCAACAACATACTAAGAGGACAAGAATGTTTACGTTACGGTATAGCCTCCCTAGCAAAAGGTTCCTTTGTCGAATACTCACGAACTAGAGAAGCTAGATTGCAAAGCCGTAGCATCAACGCGACATGCTTGATGACCACTAGCACCTGGATAATTGTGGAGGCGTTATTACGAAAACATTTTTGCATGTGTTCTTTCCACAGCTCGTATGCCACAAGGGCACGCAAAGAGGGTGTCAGCTCCCCATTTCTTGTGATAGACTTTTGTTTTTTTAGGCTGTATGCTTTTATGTGGAGGTCGAAAGTTGGTTCGTGATTATTGTATCAGCTCATGAAATGATGGAGAATTAATAAAATCCTTTCTTTTTTTAAAAAAGTCTTCCTCTCATGATGTCGACATGGAAAAAAGTTGATTTATTGGTAGTTTTGACGAATTTTCTCCATTTTTTGTGGCAATTCTTAGCTGATGGTGTGGTAAACTTTAGAGGCGCACGAAAGGGGGCAGTGGGATCCACCACTCATACCAGCTGAGTTATTTTTAACAATATAGAGAAGAGAGACTCTCTATCAGAACAAAAGCATATTCTTTCCGAAATCGAGGCAGGTGCTCCTCCTCCCAAATGGGACAGCATAGTGAGATTTGGAGGTGAGTGAACTTAGCCGGGACATCAACGTCATGCCCATCCCTGCGGTCCAATGGGAGAAGGTGGCTAGCTGGGGTAATCTTCGTGATCCAAAGCATGTCAATTGCCAATTGCTGCACGGCCGGATCTTGCATTGGTCCTACGTGACTGATGTTCATGTCACTGATGTGGACGCGCTTCTTTTCAAAATCTAGTAGCTGAGCTACAGGTTCAATAAAAGAAAACTACTAAAATATGTCCAACAACATACATTATCGTGTGAACGTCGACATGAGGTCGACCAAATATTTAAAACTTGAAACATTTATATAGAGCAAAAGAGAATGGTCTAAGCATGCACAATATTTAAAAATGAAGGAATACAACGGCTGAGCAAAAAGGAAAAAAAAAACAGGCAAATTTCTAAGTATCAGCTGGTACTGTGGGGCTAGTATGTTTATCCACTTGATTCATTTGTCCTTGGCAAAGGTATCTTTTTCCCACCGTCTTTGTCTCCGCACGTACTATATTCCACTCTGGACACGAATATACAAACTCTCGGAAAATTCGAGCAAACTATATTTTGTGGAGATTTAGCTTGCAGGACAGGACACGTGTCGATGTGTGGGCGCTGTAACCAAACATGTATACACACACAATATGGGGCTGTAACCAAAACATGTAGGAGCTTTGCCGCTGCCGTCCCTCAAGTCCCTGTACCCTCACCCACCGCTTCAGTTAGCAGCGAAGTGACCAGGAGTGGAGCTGGTCGTTGCAATTTTGACTGAATTGCTCAAAGTCGAGGCAAATTGAAAGGGATGAATTGATGCAAGTGCTACTGCATCCGTTATTTGTATGGTAGCTTCCTGATGCAAGAAGAACGCCATGCGGTTCCACCCCAAATCAAACCGTAGCTGAACTTGTTTAATAAAGTAAAAACACAATCTGGCTTTAATTTGCATTTTGCAGGAAAAGTTCAGTGGAGAGTCCCCCTCTCTCTAGCGGCAGTAAGTAGCGATGGAGGTAGGTCGCAAGTGGGTCAACCAGTTTCCAACCCATATACGACTCATTAAGCAAATTTTGGGTTTTGGGTTGACCCACTACTTGACCCTCAAGACCCGGTGGGTTACCCGATACACCAGAGCTGAGTGTGTTGCGGCTCTTCAAACGCACAGGCTCATCCGTGAGTGCAGAAACTTAGTTAACACAAAATTGTAGATGTCAGATCATCAGTGAGCAAGTAAAAGTGTATTAAAAAGCAAACAACATATATGAAAGAAACAATTTCAAATGATTGAATGTACCAAATTTCCGTTCACATTTCAGTGCAATAGATAGTCTGTTGCAGCTTTTTCACCATGCCAGAACCAAAAAAAACTCGGAAACACTTAAGCTATATACAAGATGTGAGACCTTATAAATTGTAAAAAATAAAAAAGGTCCCGACTCAGCTCTTCGTTATAGATGATGAGTACAACTTTTTTCTACATCAAAAGCACAACGTACTAATCTAGTGTTATGTGCCCAACATAGTAGCCGATTTAGATCAAGAAAGTTTATCGACTGGGTTTTCACTTCACCTCACTGGAGGATCAGTTGTCCCAATACTATGGTTTTCCCACTAGCAATGACAACGTCAGACCACACCCACTGTAATATTTAGATTGGCACCTCCATCCCCATGTCAACTTATTTTGTTTTGAGAACTTCTTGCCCCTGCTGCTGGGTTTCTTTGGTTTGGTGGGTTTCTTTGGTTTGGTGAATGACTCCAGGGCGTCACCTTTAGCACCTAGCACTACCGGAAATCAAGACTTTGTCGAGTGCTTTTTTATTTGGTTTGGTACCAAATAAAAAACACATGGCAAAAAAAGCACTCGCCAAAGAAGCTCTTTGCCGAGTGTTTTTTTTGGCTCTAGGCAAAGAAGCTTCTTTGCCGAGTGTTTTCTTTTGACACTAGCTGAAGAAGCTTCTTTGCCGAGTGTTTTTTTTGACACTAGCTAAAGAAGCTTTTTTGCTGAGTGTTTTTTTAACACTCAGCAAAGAGCTTCTTTGCCAGGTGTTTTTTTTACATTCTGCAAAGAGCTTCTTTGCCTAGTGTTCTTTGTTTGATACTCAGCAAATAATTTATTCAAAACACATTTTGAAGCAGTAAATTAATTCAAATGCAAAAGTTTTCTACTACAAAATGTATAACCTCTTAAGATCTACAATTTTTATTTGGATCATTTTTTCATTCAACAAAGCAATTGTAATGTTGTTCACAAAATCTATATCGCTCCCATAAGTTTCATGAAACTACGAGAGAGATGTATAGGATTTGTGAAAAATGTTAGAACCACAATATCGGATGAATAAATGACTAAATAACCAAAATAAACTTTTTAGATCTTGAGAAGTTATAGAATTATACAGTTGACAACTTTTTCATTCGAGTTTGTCTTGTCATGCAAAACTATGTTTGAATTTCAAAATTTCAAAATTGAAATTTTTCAAACAACCTCGAATAGAAAAAGAACCTAAATAAAAATTGTAGATCTCAAAAAGTTATAAAACTTTGTAGTTGACAACTTTTTCATTTGAGTTCGTCTTATCATGCAAAACTACGTTTGAGTTTCTAAATTTTAAAATTCGAATTTTTCAAACGACCTTGGATTGAAAAACAGCCTAAATAAAAGTTATAGATCTCAAAAAGTCATAAAACTTTGTATTTGAAAACCTTTTGATTTGAAATCATCTTGTCTACAAAAACTATGTTTGAATTTCTCAAATTTTGTAAACGATCTCAGATGTAGAAGCTATTAAAATAAAAGTTGTAGATCTCAAAAGACTATAAATGTTGTAGTTGACAATATTTTGATTTGAATTTGTTTAGGGTCTTAAACAAGCAATTTACACTTGGTTGAATATAATATGTTGGAAGCAAAACGAAGTCTAGACATATGTGATGTTGTAGTGTAGTGGTAGAGTGAGTTAGACGTGAGGGAGAGGTCACGGATTCGAATCAAACCAGCCACGTAATTGCGAATTTGCACAAAAATACTGTGACTTGCGACTTTAACAAAAATGGCGGGACACTGGCTAATGGGGGCCTTTCCTGATTTTTTTGCTATTTTTTTTTTTGGATTTTTATTTGTCAAGTGCTTTTCTTTGTCGAGGGTTTGACAATCTACACTCGACGAAGAGCTCTTTGCCAATGTATTCTTTGCCGAGTGCTCTTTGCCGAGTGCTACACTCTGCAAAGGCTTTCCTGAGTGTATTCTGTGCTTTGCTGAGTGTGTTGGGCACTAGGCAAAGCCAATGAATCCCGTAGTGTAGGGCCATCTCGCCTCATTTCTGTCAAATTGAAACAGCTTCGCAACAATCTTAGTGAAAGCTTGGGACAAAAATATATTAGATTTGGCTCTTTTGATCAAGAATTTTGCAATGGAGTCCTTTCCTTACTGAAAATGATCTAGAGGAAGGCAATGATCTTTTGCGCTAGAGGAAAGTTTAGATTAATTATTAAAGACCATTTAGGAAAGCTCCTAAAGTATCAACAGATCCATTGTAAACAATAGTCCACTAATAATCTGGTCAAGTTTAGGGATGAGAACACAATTTTTTTGTTGAATGGCTACTGGGAGTTTTAGAAGAAATGCTATTGCTCATATCATAGGACTAAATGGTAGAACTATGACTGGCCATGCAGAGAAGGCTTCCCTTTTCTAAAAAAAAATTTAAAGAAAGGATGGGCTACTTCTAATCCACAAATGGTCTTTAACCTATATGATCTGATCATGCCTACTCCTAAGGATTCAAGCCTTCCTTTTTCATCCAAAGAGATTGATGCTATTATACTGATAAAGCCTCTGGCCCTGATAACATTAATCGGCTTTTTTTCAAGACTTGTTGTGAATCAATAAAGCTAGATTTTTACTTCTTGTGCCATGATTTCTATATCAATAACATTGATCTCACTTGGTTGAATTCCTCTTATATTACTATGTCCCAAGAAAAATAATCCAGTGAGGGACTGAGATTTCAGACCCATTTCTTTGCTGAGTACTCAAGATTTTGAATGTTATTCACAAAAATTAACATGTCTTATTTTGCAAGGAAGGACTATACAAGTCTGCCTTGGATAGAATTTTGAAATTCTCCATCAATGTCACTACTTGAGAAGAGAAATAATTTTGCTAAAGTTGGACTTCAAAAAAGCTTTTGATAAGTAGAACATGCTGCTATTTTGCAGATCATGACAGCCATGGGCTTCCCAACCAGATGGATTATCTAGATCAAGAGTATCCTAGGCTCAGGTATTTCTTCAGTTCTTCTCAATGGAGTGCCTGGTAAGGAATTCAGTTGTAAAAAGGTGTTAGACAAGGAGACCCCCGTTTCTCCACTGCTGCTTGTCTTAGCTACAGATTGTCACAAAGTATCATCAACAAAGGCTACACCCATGGCCTCCTTTGGACTACCCCTGCCAAATAGAGACACAAATCATTTTCTAATAATTCCATATGCTGATGATACTCTTCTCTTTATGCAAGCTGACACTAGACAACTCCTTCGTCTTAAAGCACTCTTCAGAGTTTTGAAGATTCAGCTGGTCTTAAAGTAAATTATTAGAAGTCATGCATGATTCACATGACTATTGAAGAATCAAAAGTTCCTCTTCTAACTGGAGTCTTTGGTTGCACATGTGGAACACTCCCCTTCATCTACCTTGGTCTTCCTCTTGGAACAACCAAACCTCTGGTAAGGGATTTTGTACCTTTAATATGCAGAACAGAGCCTGTCTGCCAGCTCCACTTCCTAGTTTACTCACGGAGACTACAACTAGTAAACTCAGTCATGTCCTCCTTGCCAACTTACTACATGTGCTCCATTAAGCTTCCAAAAATGGTCACTAAAGTCATTGACAAATTTAGAAAATACTTCCTTTGGAGAGAAAATTCCAACGATGCCAAGGGTTTCAATTTAGTGGCTTGGAGCTTAGTCACAGTGCAAAAAACAAAACTGAGTCTTGGTGTACAAAAATTATATCTATAAAATGAGGCCCTTCTCTTGAAGCAACTTGACAAGTTTTACAATAGGAAAGATGTGTGGGTTCACTTAGGGATTCTTATTATGCATCAAAAGTGCCCCACCTATCCCCCATAAAAGGTTATTTTGGTTTGGATATTTTGAAGCTTAACATTTCATATAGAGGAATTGCTAAATGTACTCCTGTTAATTGTTCCTCAATTAGTCTTCGGGAAGATTGTTTTGACGAGCAACCACTAAGTATCTAGTTCCCCGACCTCTATTCATTCGCAAAGAGGCAGGATCTCTCAGTTTAGAATACTCTCCCTGAGTATGATATTCTTCTACTTTTTAGATTGCCTATGTCAAGGTTGGGTTTTAATGAGGTTCATCTCTTGCAGAATGTTCTAGACTACATTTGAGATATTGATCACGATGAGGATGTATTGTCTTACATTTGGTGCTTAACTTATACTTCAAGCAACTATTACGACCATGCCTTCATCTCCATAACGCTGCCTACCCCCTTTATCTGGATTTGGGAAACTAAATGTATGCCGAGAGTCAAGTTTTTTGCCTGGTTACTCTGGTGATTGTCACAACACAAGAAATATCTTGAGAAATTGTAAGAAACACCTGAATGAGGGATACAACACTGTCCCATACCAGGATAACATTGACGAAACAATTATGGGCTTTGCTATGGTACACCCCTTACCTTATAGGAGATAATATTTTCAGTAAATCATAGCCCTTGATTTTTAAAGACAAAATATTTTATAAGTTATTAAAATGTCTAAAAAGTGAAAATCATAGGCAACAATTAAAGAAACAAGCCGTTCCCAGAAGTCACGTACAATTAAGAATGGAATGTAATGCATTTATGAATGCATTTATCACGTCGATTAAGCACATATGTTTTCTATATGCTATGTGTGAAAGGAAGCGCTCCTTATTATAGAAAAGGATAATCACAGATATTTTGTATTACACTAATACATATATAGTATAGTCATAAATCATGCTAATATTTTGTTTAGATCTAAATATATTTCACAAAATTCATCAAATTTTTTTATCAAAATTCATGAAATTCGATAATTTCATTGGTTGCCGAAATATTTCTAGAACCGAAATCGAAAACCCTTATTTTATTAGCAAGTGACTTACATACAAAGGTGTGTGAAAAAGATGTTAAAAAAAAGACTAAAACACACCTTATTAGCATGTCATATCACGCTGTCACAAAAATAGTAATGATTAGGTCCATCATGTTGATTTACATGGTCCATGATCTAACACAATATGGAAATTAGATTTAATTGAAGATATTTTACCTATTTGCTAATATATACATTTCTTCCTTGTATTACCTCCTAGGAGGTAATATTTGATGAAAGTCATCTGGATCGATGCCTCATAGTTATTTGGGTGTACCACAACAATGCACTTATTTATCAAATGCACCTCTGTTTTAATAGATAGTTTATACTAAGTATACAGTGGTCGACTCGTCCCTATCAAATGATCATGCAGAAGAGAGGTCAACTCTGTTCATGGATTTGCTCCTCGTTGCGGCCTAATGTATCTAGAAGAGAGAAATGACTACAATTTCAACAATAAAGTCGCCTCCCCAACTACTTATTGGAAGGCTCATTTTTAAGTGAATATAAGCTCAACATGTAATATCATTTTGGTTGAATTCTTTGTAAGTGGTAGTCCTCCTTTTGTAAGGTTTGTTCTTGTTAGCTCCAAGCTAACACCCTTGTAACTTGTCTTTGTTGGGTGGAAACATCTTAATGGCGGCGACTTCGACCTCGACGTGCTCCTCCCGCCGCCGGTCGTCGTTGGGCCCGACGCCAATGGCCTGACGTCCCGGTGTGCGCCCGGCCGGCCGGCCGATCTGCTTCGCCACCTCCAATCGAGCTGAAAACGACCAAGTATCGAGGCCGCCACTCGCCAGAGTATGCGTGCACAGGATGTTGGAGATGAGGGGCGTGGGCAAGGATGTTGTCGCAGACTAGAACCTCTTTTTTGGCTGTCCTGTAATCCTGTAAGTTCCTCCCTCCTCCTCCTTGCTGCTCCTCGCTGTGTGACCCTTGCTGGCCATGGTTCTTCCAACCCTCCTTGGGCTTTCTTTTGCCCCGGGAGAATCTGTCTTAGCTAGCGTGGCACGTTCTCTTGGTCTTCCCATCTCTTCCCCAGTATCTTCTTCGCAGTCTTTTGCTCTTGTTGTTGCCTTTTCTCGCTGCAAGTTCTGTCTTGATTCCTCCTCTGTTAGCATATCCTCCAAGCCACCATTGGAGGATGTGCTGCTTACTTTCGTGTTTCTCACCTTGCTGGACGCTCTTTCAAGTTCTTTGTCTCCTCTAAGCCTGTTGGCTTCTCCATTGTTAACCTTCGCTCGTTCTCTTGCCCTGAATACTCTCTTACCTTTCACCTCTGGGGCAATGGTGTCCCAAACTAGAGGCATGAGTTTTCTCTCTTCTTGGCCGAGGAAGAGCGATCCTGGCTCCCTACTCGCAAGCGGCGTCCGGCTTTACGTCCGCCTGCACTTGTTTGTTCTAATTTCACTTTTGCGGATGTTGTTCGTTCGAGTGCTATTCCTTCTGACTCAGCCCCGCTCCAGCGCCCTCTGGCTCCATCTGCTTCGGCGACGCTTCACTGTGAGTCTTTTGCCTCTAGGCCGCCGCTCACCGGCGCTAACGTCGTTCCCTTGCCGGCCAAACGCTCGCGCCTCAAGCCTGCGGTCGATCGTTCCACGACCACGGGCCCCTCCGGCTCCTCTGGGCCTGATAGAGGCAAGCGTTTAGTCAAGGATGCTCTGACCATGCAATCTTCAGATGATTACCTTGGGGACAGGCCCCTGCTTCCGTTTTGCCAGCACTGTCTTGCGCGTGATCATTACAGGGCCCAGTGTCGTTCCCCTATTAGGTGCCTTGCTTGTCGTCGATGGGGACACACTGCTGCCTTTTGCGATTTTTACTCTGGGAAAGATACGGGGGTTTTGACTGGAGGCGGGAACGGAAGGGGATAGTTTACTGGCCTTGGTAAAAAGACGGACGCTGGTTGTTCCAATACCGCGGCGGCCGGGCCGTCTAGGGCTGGCCCAATTGATTCCGGTGGAGAACCGCAAGCTGCCCCCTCCCTCTCTGCCTGGGCCTCTAGGGGAAGTGAGCCTGGAGTTAATGTGCTATGCCCTCCCAAGCCCAGCACTATTGAAAGTCTGGCCCCCTCAAGCGACCCCCTCTGTCTCTCCCTCGGCTCTTCCGCTTCCTCGGCTCTCCCTGTCTTGGCCGGTGGAAACCCCACTTTGCTACAGTCCACTCCTCCTTGTGCCTCTCTGTTGGCTTCTCCCGGGGAGCCTGCACCTTCAGCGGCGCCCATGGCCTTCCAGCGCGCCGACCCAAGGCCGTTTCTACCACCAAGCTTCCAGTGGGTGGACCTACCCAACCGTGAGTTCATGTGCCGGGCGGTGGCTCCTATGCGTTTGCCGCCGGCAAATGAGGACCTCGCAATCATATCCTTTGATCCTCTTCCTGGTAATGTACTTTGGTGCTATGAGGAACATCGTTAGGGAGTTTCTCATTGGTCGTCACATCAATCCGAGGGATATTCTGCCCTGCCACTTAGGACAAGCTTATGTTAGGTTCCACCATGCCTATGAGAGTGATCAAATGGTGAATGAGAGCCCCACGGTTTTTGGTAATGTGAACATCTCATTTGTGAAGCATAATGAGGGTAGAATTTGGAGGAGGGTCTACTTTAATGATGATTGTTGGGTCATGATGCTTGGCTTTCCTGATGACTATAAAACTGAACGCCACATTCACAATGCTGTTAGTGATTTTGGAAGGCTACTACTCTGGGAGGACAGTGCTGCTTTCCCTAGGAGAATCATGGCTAGGGTCAGGATCACTAGTGCTCAGGGTGTTCTTCAGTTCATTGTTTACTCAGACTCCCTGAATATCAATGGGGACTCTTGGACTATTTAGTGCGAAGTCGTCCATCGTCGAGACTTGGGAGATGATCCCCGAGAAGAAGACCCAATGCTAAATGAGTCGGAAATGGGGGAATTTGTCCCTTTTGATTTTATGGGACTAGGTCAGTCTCTTGCCCAGCAGGAGCAAGGCCCCTAGCAAGAACCACAACAAGGACAAGAACCAAACCAAGTTGCACAGTAGGGACAGATTGAACAACCAGGAGAGCAGTTGATGCCTCTTCCTCAACCTCAGCAAGGCCCACAGTAGTAGGAACAGATGGAGGGCCAAAGCCAGAATGACCACCATCTTGGGCAGCAAAATCAGTGGGAGCCCCAGCAGTTCGATCCATGGGAACCGTGACCGGCCTGGCCTAATCAGAATCCAGCCCAACATCTGGCCCAGAATGTACCAGACCTGAACTTGGCCCCTTTATTCTAGCATCATGTTCAGATTAATCTTAATGACCCTGCTGACCCTGTGGAAGTAATCATTAATCTAGCTAATCCTCCCAATTAGGATTATATTGAGCTAAATGACCTTATAGCAGAGATTGAGGAGAATATACCTCAGGTTCCTCAACTAGTTGTTAACCCATTACTCAATGGAGGGAACAATAATCAGCAAATCATGGGCTTCCCTTTGCCACCTTTGCCAAATGTGCTTGGGGACGAGATCCCCATGGATCAGCTAATTGAATAGGCAGATGTTCCAGAGGAAGAGCATTTGGTTGAGCAGGATGGCAACAACCAAATGGATGAAGAAGAACCTATTGAGGATATCAATCAAATGGAAGTTGATGAGGAGGATGACCTGGACCCGAACTTATTGGTCGGCCCAGGAGAGGAAGGCTTCCCTGTCCTCCCAAATGGGGGCATGCAACTGCCACATAATCAGGCTGAGTTGGAGCTTATGGCAATAGCTGATGAATAGTTGCAGGAGCATATTCTAGCACAAGGATAGGCCTTTGGACAGCCAGCTTTATAGCCACCCTTTGCTCTACAACAGGGTGAACAAGTGGTACCTGGCCAAGCACCTCTGGGCCAAGCACCACTGGGCAACCAACCTGAGCAAGTCCTCCCTGATCAGGTGGACAATCATCATCTGCAAGTGGGTTTTGCCTTGATGCCTGAACTGCAATGGGACCCAGTGTTAATGAAAAAAGGCACCAAGGGGACTGAGATCCCTTCCATGGTTTGGCAACATACCAACCCTCAAGGTAACAATGGTGGCCTCCTTGTACACATTCCTAATAGCTGGGTACCATTCTTTAACGATTGCTATCATTAGCAAATAAATTTGATTGGGCAAGAAACTTTCTGACTTTTGGAGTCTCAACCTTCCTGGATGATGATACTGGTATGTCACCTCTCTCTATACTAGACTCCTATGTCAATACAAGCACCAGTCACTCACAGTGCCCTAATTTGCCCCCCAACTTATCTTCAGGAGTAAAAGTGAAGGAAAAGGGGGACCTTGAAAAGAAAAAGAATGAGCAAGAGGAGGCCCTGTCAACCGAGAAGGGAGGGTGCAAGAAAAAAAGTGGATCCAAGAGGGTCACACCGGTGGTTGATACTTAGGTAGAAGTGAAAGAGTAAGGCAGGGGAGTGCAGGCTTTAAATATAATGGTTGTACTAGTAAAAAGTGTTCATCATGCAACCCTCCCACTTTAATCAATAAAGTAATTAAGAACTTGGGGGTTCAGTTTTGTAGCCTGGATGCCTCGGCCCTAGAGGATGTGGCCCTAAACAAAAAGGGGGAGGTCAAGGATGCCGTGGTCAAAAGGAGAAGCAAGGCAGCCAAACATTACAAGGACACCAAGGAGAGTGGGGAAGAAGGTGGGGAGGAAGATGGAGATGGCCCTACTCATCCCTGATCTAGTTGGTTTAGGCTTCTGACCTCTTAGCTTGCTACAGTCTTTTGATAGAAAACATGTATCAGTCTTTGTGCATTGTAAGAGGCTACATTCGGAGGATGCAGCTTTTGCTAAAACTAGTCTGTATGCTCAATGGTGGATGCTATGCATCACATTAGACTTTCTAAACTCTGAATGAATAGTAATCACTCTAGAAGCTAGAAAGTGCTGTCTTGGAATGTGAGAGGAATCAATTCTTCATGGAAATGGGACTTGGTTAGGAATAGTATTGCTGATTCTCAATGTGATATAGTCTGTCTCCAAGAAACAAAAAAAGAAGTCATTGATGTTCCCTTCCACAGGAAAGTTAGCCGTGCTTTCTTTGATAGTCATGTCTTTTTACCTTCGGTTGGTGCCTCTGGAGGAATTCTGATTGCATGGAAAGAAAGTCTTTTCTATGCCCTCAAGTCAGAGAAAAATAGCTTTTCCCTCACCATGGAATTCTGCTCCAAACATAACAATGCTTCCTGGCTTCTCACTTGCATCTATGCCCCGTGCACTCTTGAAGGCAAGATAGTTTTTTAGATTGGTTACAACATTTTTTAGATGAACCCTGAAGCTAACTTGTTATTACTAGGGGACAACCTGATTAGGAAACTTGAGGACAGAAATAAACTAGGGGGTGACATAGGAGAAATGTTCAGGTTCAATGAGGCCCTAAGCCAACTGGGAGTTAATGAAATAAGGCTTCGAGGCAGAAAATATACTTGGTCAAACATGCAACCTTCACCTCTTCTGCAAAAAATTGGACTAGGTCTTCACCTCTAATAGGTGAGCGATCTCTTACCCTACCACTTTTGTTTCAGCCCTAGACATGGTGCCCTCTGACCATTGTCCCTGCCTGGTCAATATTTCCACCAAGATCCCTACCAATAAAGTGTTTAGGTTTGAAAATTACTAGCTGAAACATCAAGACTTTCAGAACATCTTGGCTCAAAGCTAGAATTCCCCCCAGGTACAAAATGATGCAGCTAAGCTCTTTTGGCCAAATTGAAAGGTCTGAGAAAAAAAATCTAAGAGAATGGTAGAAATCTTTACATAGCCTGAAGATAGTAATAACTAATGTCAGAACCACTTTGCTACTCCTGGAAATAATAGCTAAGCACAGGGACCTAAGCCTGTCTGAATGGAACTTTCATAAAATCCTAGAGAAACATCTTTTGGAACTCTTAGATAAGCAGAGAACCTATTGGAAACAAAGAGGTACTATCAAATGGGTACAACTTGGTGATGTTCGAACGAAGTTTTTCCATGCTAATGCCACTCTAAGGAATAGGAGGAAACTTATTAGTCACCTAACCTCAACCCAAGGGGCTACTGCTGTTAACCATACTGAGAAAGAGCAAATGCTCTGGCAGGAATACAAGGAAAGACTAGGAATTTCAGAGTTCACTGGCTTTACCATAAACCTAGGAGAGCTGCAAGCACTGATCTGGGCAGCTTAGAATCTCCTTTCACCAAGGATGAAATTGAGGCTTTGATCAAAGCACTCATAAAAAATAAATCCCCAGGTCTAGATGGGTTCAACAATGAATTCTTCAAAGCCACCTGGAACATGATCAAAGAAGATGTCTTTCAGCTCTGTGACTAGTTCGATTCTAATAGATGTTGTCTACAAAGCATAAACTCCTATATCACCCTAGTCCCAAAGGTTGAGGATGCTAATTTTGTCAATGATTTCAGACCTATCTCATTACTCAATTCCTCCATCAAACTTTTGACAAAGCTGCTGGCCAACAGGCTTCAATTAAGAATTACATCTCTGATCCACAGAAACCAATATGGGTTTATAAGGTCAAGGACAATACAAGATTGCTTAGCCTGGACCTTTGAGTACATTCTCATTTGCTATAAGTCAAAAAAGAGGTTGTCATCCTCAAACTGGATTTTGAAAAAGCCTTTGACAAAATTAAGCACCAAGCTATAATAACAATCATGGCTGCTCTGGGTTTTGGAGAAAGATGGATTTCTTGGATGACAGGCATTCTTAGTTCAGGCACCTCATTTGTGCTCTTGAATGGGGTCCCTAGGAAAAAGATTTAAATGCAAAAGGGGTGTGAGGCAGGGTGACCCCCTATCACCGTTACTCTTTGTCTTAACAGCTGATTTCCTGAAAACTTTGATTAACAAGGCCAAAGTCATGGGATTGATCAATTTGCCTATTCCATTACAAACAGAGATGGATTTCCCAATAGTTCAGTATGCTGATGACACTCTAATCATCATGGAAGGGGATCCTAGACAGTTATTCTTCCTCAAGACCATTCTATAGAATTTCTCAGAATCTACTGGGCTAAAGGTCAACTACAATAAATCTATGATGCTGCCTATTAATGTCAGTGGGGAAAAACTTGACCTGCTCTCTAGAACCTTTGGTTGCTCTAAGGGGGCCTTGCCTTTCACCTATCTTGGGTTGCCTGTGGGGACGACAAAGCCAAAAATTGTGGATTTCTTGCCCCTCGTAAGCAAATGTGAAAGGAGGCTTGGAGGGGTCTCTTCTATGCTGAATCTGGCTGGTAGGCTACAAATAACAAATGCAGTGCTCTCAGCCCTTCCAACGTTCTACATGTGTACACTGGAGCTACCCAAAGTAGTCACTAAACAGATAGACAAGTTTTGGAAGAATTGTCTCTGGCGAAACAATGACATAAATGGACAAAGTAAGCCTAAAGCGGCATGGGAAATGGTATGCAAGACAAAAAATGAGGGAGGTCTTGGTATTATAAACTTGGAACTTCAAAATCAAGCTCGGTTGATGAAAAATTTAGACAAATTCTACAACAGAAAAGAAATTCCTTGGGTAAACTTAGTATGGGAAAAGAATTACAAGAATGACAAATTGCCAGGTGTTGTGAAGTAAGGCTCCTTTTGGTGGAGGGATGTTCTAAAATTATTACCGCAATTTAAACAAATGGCGTCCATCAAGCTGCATAGTGGAACCACGTGTCTCTTTTGGAAGGACATTTAGGAGTCACAATCCTTAGAAATGCAGTTCCCCCAGGCGTTCTCCTTTGCAAGAAACAAGAATATTACTGTCCACAAAGCTTTCAGCTTCAATGATATCTCAATCATGTTTGCCCTCCCGGTCTCACAAGTGACCTATGAACAAATGGCAGTCTCATACAACAGAAAATAGAAATCTCACATCTGGATGAAAGCAGTAAAGATGTTTGGACGTACCAAGAAGGATCCTCCAGCTTCAAATCAGGAAAAGCTTACAGAAGACTCCTAGGACATCAGCAAACTGAGCTGACACTAACCTGGATATGGAAATCGGCTTGTCAACCTAAGCACAAGGTTTTTGCGTGGCTTTTGATAAAAGACAGACTTAGCACACGTAATATCCTCAGGAGAAAGCAGATGAATATTGCTTCCTTTAAGTGTGAGTTCTGCTTAGGGGCAACAGAAGAAACTGTGGATCATTTGTTTTGGCACTGCCCCTTCGCACAGCATTGTTGGGGGTTTATTGGTATCCATACAGTGCAAGGTGAAGGAACTGTCAGAAATATTCAAGCAATCAAGGATTAGATGCATAGCCAATTCTTCATGACTGCTATAATTGTTCTATGTTGGACGATCTGGAAAGCCAGGAATGAGATGATCTTCAACAATAATCAGCTATCCATGATTGCAAGGAACTTTTCTTCAAGGAACTACGGTTTGTATCCTTCAGGGTCAAACAAAGACTGGCAGTGCTCTATGATCAATGGATACAAAATCTGTAATTGATTCCAAATGCTTTTCTATTTTTTTCCTTTCCTTTTTTGTCTCCTAATTTTGTTCTGACTGGGGTTCTTCACCCTGCTTGTAACTTGTAATTTACCTTTCTTGTTTTCAATAAATTCTGCAGGGGCCTCGGCCCCTCCAGTTCAGTAAAAAAAAACTTGTCTTTGTTTTTTTAAATATACTAGGTAAATTCCCCGCGCGTTGCTACGGGATTTTCTTAAAATATAAATCGTTATATACATAACATTACTATTTGATATTCAGTATATTGTGTATACATATATATACATATATGAATTTGACTTGCATGTTATTTTATTGTAGTAGATTTGGTAAACAATCGCTAAGCTAATAGAAAAAAATTGATAGAATATTTGATTACATTATAAAGGAATATGTGATGAAACAAATAGCATATATAGATGAATTGTATGTTAATAGATTAAATATTTAAAGTATTCAGATGATATAGATGAGATAGATATTTTTTGTAATTAATATGGGATGACATAGACTTAGTGGGGAATGACGTGGACACCTTGCATGAAGAGATAGAACATTTAGTGGGTCACTTAGTGGGGAAAGATGTTGACACCTTGCATGAAGAGAGAAACCATCTAGTGGGCTTTAGCTTTATAAGAGTATATGATTTTCTAGGGAGCTTTGGTCCACGGTTTCAATAAAAAAACTAAAAATTATCAAAAGGCCACAAACACCATTGAGATGCTCCGGAGAACATCACACGGGGGATGGAAATGTAGGGTTTAAGAAATAATAAAAAGCATAAAATAGTAAAAAGATGAAATATAAATTGATTTGGTGCGATTACATTTCCTCAATTGGTTGTGGACCTTTATACTTATAGGGTGTAGTAGATTTATTACTTCCTCCATCCCAAACTCTAAGTTATTCCAAGAATCTTGAAGAGTTAAAGTATTTCAAGTTTGACCAAATTTATATGATAAGATGTAACACCCAAAAATTTGCTTTCGAATTAATAGGAATTAATTTGACTTGTTTAAGTATTTTTTGTGGGCATTTAAACCTAGCAAATAAAATTATTTCGTTGAGAATAAAATTCATCATAAGGCTAGCAACATGCTTTTGCATTCATGCTGAGAATAGCATTTATTTTGTGTGTTGCTTTTGTTTTGTCTTATTTGTTATGCTCAAAAATGCTCTTTTGGAAAATGTCTTGGAAAATGAAAACAGAAAAGAAAAAAAGGAAAAAAAGAGAAGCCCCTGGGAATCTGTTTCCGCAGCCCATCTAACCCCCCCCCCCCCGCGCCTCCTCCTCCCCCGGCCCGCTAGCGCGGCCCACCAAGCGCCAGGCCGACCCGCGTGCCTTCCCCTCCCGCCTCTCTGGCCGACAGCCGGGCCCCGCCCCCCTCTTTCGCTGACACCCCGGCCCCGCGAGTCAGCCTCCTCTCTCTCACCTTCCTTCTTCCTTCCCCCGCCGTGACCCAAGCAAGGAAAGCTCCTCACCGAACCGATTCCGAAATCCCGCGATTCTTGCCAAACGCGTTAACCGAAGCCCTACAAAGCTCTAGCACCGACCCCGCGTGTTATCCTTCCGTTTTCGCCGCATTAGCTGACCCCTAGAACCTGCTGCAGCTCTAAATGGATCTCGCCAAGTTGGGAGCAAAGCCGCCGCCGCGACGCGCCTCTCCTGCTCCTCTTCGGCTTAAACAACCCTTCTCGGTGAGCTCGCGACGCTCTTCTCCATCTCCCGGTGTCCTCGGCTTGAGTTTTGGTGCACGGAATCGAGAAGTCGGACGACGTCGGCGAGCTCAAGGCCCTCTGGCCATGGCGCCGCCGCGCCGGGGCGCAGGAAGATGGCCGCCCGCCACCTGGCTTCCCCCTTGCTGCGTTGTGGACCGTTGGTTTGAAGATCTAGGGCCGAGATTAGATCATACCGGTTCGGCGGATATTTTGCTAAAGAGACCCCAGGAATTGGAGAAACCAACCCGCGGTCCTTGGCGATTTTGGCCGAATGCGTATCCTTGTTTTGAAAACGTATTTTCGTTCCGTTAAGGCTAAATACGTTTTCGGTTAATTACAGTTTTGCCACTGATTTTGTTTTGCTCATAAAATATTCATTTTAACTCCGTTTTTGTCCATTCAAATTTCGTTAGATTCGTATTTACGAGCTTTACATGTTAGAAGTATTTATTCTCTGTTTTGAAACTTTTTAATTCTGCAGTAGCATTTAATTAATTATTTCTCTATAGGAAATCTTAGAAAATTCATAACTTCTACATTTTAATTCCGATTTTCGTGAACTTTACGTTTGTGTGATCGTAGTGCTGCGTAGAATATTTTTATAAACTTTTATCTTTGATTTCTCACTGTTGGTGTAATGTTCTAATTATAGCTTGTTTGCTTTGTGTATGATTGTCTACATTGGATTGCGTGTTGTTGATTGATGTTTGGGAATAGACGGTGAGCCGTACGTTGGTGATCAAGACCAAGCTTTTGAGGACCAACAGGCTCAGGAGAGTTTTTATCACGGAAAGTATAACTTGGGATCATCCTTGTTACCTATTCACTTATAACTACACAAATATATCATATGCATGCTATCACCTTGTCGACCTTAGCAAAATCATAGATGATTGTTACCTGTATTCCTTGCTACCTACTTGATATGCATTTGGTGTAGATGTGCTAGTGCTTGACATAATCCATGATCTTGTAAGATGATTAATAGCAATGCAATGAACGTTAAATGATGACAAATAACTATATGAGATCTTGTCTGTAAGTGATCACCGAGACAACAGTGCAACCATGAGGGCTATAATGGCTCTGGCTTTAGCTCAGTATGAAGACCTTTTCTAGCTTGTTAGAGGTTACCCGAAAGGGCGGAGGGGCTGAACCGTTTTGGGTATAGTGCGAGCCCCTGTCCCTATGTGTATAGGCTGCGCGTCATTGTGCCATTCGGAAGGGGGTATCTATATCTGCGCGCAAAGGAAACCTTGCGGCCCTAACATGTTAGACGAACTTTTGAAAGGCTTCATAGTGATCCGCGACCTCCCTAGGAAGGGGGTTAAGAGATTAGCTACCTCGGACGAAAGGGTAAATCATGACTCGTGGGTAAAGATGTACAACCTCTGCAGAGTGTTAAAATTGGTATACTAGCCGTGCTCACGGTTATGAGCGGCCTTGGGGGTTCTTGCTGCGACGACGATGAGCTCGTTAAGTTGTTATGTTTATTTGATTATCGTTTATGCTATGAGATTAATTATGCTTACACTTGATCATGTGATTAATGGATTATTTATGCTACCTTGACAATTGCTATTTAATTATGAATATGCTATCCACTATTAAAAGCTAAATGCAGTCAAACCAGTGTCAGCTAATTGAGCCTCATGAACCTCTGGTTATACTTGTTGAGTATGATATGTGCTCACTCTTGCAATTTCCCAACACCCCAGGTTATGATAATAATGATGCTTGGAATGAGGACTACCGTTATGAGTACTAGGTTTGGAGACAACCAGTCAACAGTGTCCCTGTGTGGAGCTTCCGTCGAGAGCGTCATTTACTTCATGCTATCATTTTTGTATGAGACTATGTGATATATTATATTCTGCTATGTAATAAACACTGCAATGGTATATTTGAGATTTGTCTACTTATGTGTGCGACTGTTTCTAGGGCACATATGAGTCTTTTATGCATCCTATTTTGTTCTTAAAATATGGGTGTAACAAATTGGTGTCAAAGCTTTGCTGACTGTCGGACGCAAGCCTAGTTAGAAATTGGCTGTCTTAAGGTTTTGAAATTGCTATAAAATCCTTGCTCTATAAACCTTGGTATTTTCATCTATACTATATCCCTATCCTTGCTATTTGTCTCTACCTTGTCGCTTATTTTAAAAGTCCTTGTTCTCACCTTCACACCTTGAGTTGGATGCTTTTAGAACCTTCCCTTATCATCTTCTTGTGTCTTTTAAAGAGGAGTTTTAGGATCTCTACCCTTACTATGAAGAGAACGATAGTATCGCAAGTTGAGTGAAGTGTGAACCTTCAATGCTTAATTGGTTTGTTATTGTGTTTATGCTTGATTTGGATCTTTGTAATGAGTGCAATGATCTTGTGGGATGTAATACCCGATTTTCAGAACAAAACCAGATATGCACCATATGTGAGTCTTAAAAAGCCAAATCTCACATATAGCTACAAATAAGGGGTAATATCAAAAGACAATGCATAAATTATATAACGTACATAATATAAAAGAGATAACCTTTGATAGCAAACAGCGGATAGACAACTCCAAACTCCGGGTATTAACTTCTCTCTACAGGATCCAACTGACTAGTTGATCACAAGCCTAAACTTCTACTGAGGTTTGGGAGAAATAGCAAGAGTGAGTCCATATTGAACTCCACAAGTATAGCAACTAGATTGTATAGCTCCCACAAACTCATGATCAATGTAACATAAATAATGTAGAGCATTAAATAATAAATAATGAACATATATAACACACAAGAATCATCATCGTCGATGCAAGAATCCCCAAGGCTGCTCTTGACCGTGAGCACGGCTAGTATACCAGTTTGTTAACACTCTGCAGAGGTTGCACATCTTTACCCATGAGTCATGATTTACCCTTTCGCCCGAGGTGATCAGCCTCTTAACCCATTTCCAAGGAAGGTCGGCATGGATCACTATGAAGCCTTTCAAAAGTTCGTCTAACATGTTAGGGCCGCAAGGTTTCCTTCGCGAGCAGATATAGATACCCCCTTCCGAATGGCACAATGACGCGCAGCCTATACACAAAAGGACAGAGGCTCGCACTATACCCGTGTCGGTTCAGCCCCTCTAGCGCCCTTTCGGGTAACCTCTAACAAGCTAGGAAAACGTCTTCATACTGAGCTAAAGCCAGAGCCATTATAGCCCTCATGGTTGCACTGTTGTCCCGGTTATCACATACAGATAAATCATCAAGTGGCTAAAAAGTCATTTTTATCATTTATTACTTAACATTAATCTAGTCACACGATCATGGTCACAGAAATAAAATCCAAATGCTATACTTGCCTTAATCCAATTGCTCTTGCTGATCTTGCTGGTCTTACTAGTTGTCCAAGGCTCTGATCTTGATCACTGAAGCACTCTGGTTCACCAAGGATTGCTCATCGTCTAATCTCGATCATCGATCACACAAACAATCGAAGAAAACATACACGAAGCAAACAAGACTACAATTAGAACAGTACACCGAACATGTAAAAACAGTATGAAAAGTTTATAAAATGATTCTACGCATCGCTACGATTTTATAGACGTAAAAATCACGAAAATCGGAGCTAAAACGGAGAAGTTATGAATTTTCTAAGATTTTATATAGAAAAGTAATTAATTAATTAGGGTCACGAAAATAAAAAGTTTCAAAATGAGAAAACAATATTACTAACATGTAGAGCTCATTAAAACGAACCTAACGTAATATGAATGGGTCAAATCAGAGTTAAAATGAATATTTTATGGCCAAAAGAAAGTCAGTGGCAATTCTGTAAATAGTGAAAACGTATTTTTAATATAAAACCGAGCTGTTTGTATTTTCCAAACTGAAAGATAAAGTGATTGGGGCTTACGTTGGTGGACAGGGAGTAGGTTCACCGGCAGTGACGCTTTCTTGGAGCTACAGCAACGCCGGAGCAGCCG
This sequence comes from Sorghum bicolor, assembly GCF_000003195.3. NCBI lineage: Eukaryota > Viridiplantae > Streptophyta > Magnoliopsida > Poales > Poaceae > Sorghum > Sorghum bicolor. Next base: position 10,768,078 of record NC_012879.2, on the reverse strand, counting down.
ACCGTTCGTAGATGTCGTGTATAGACGAGACGATGGCGATCACGTTGTAGAAAAGAAAATATAAATTTTATTTTACTACCTTAGAAATTCTCAAATTAGAGGCTTCCCACATGATAGTCTTTGATGTGTTTTGCCTAAGGGGTTGGTACATATATATATATAGGGAGAAAAACTCTCCACCTCCACGTCAACTAGCGATATGGTACTAATTGATTTGCAACCTTCATCTTTACTAATAGGCCTAATTAATTATTAAAGCCTATTAGTAAATAAAGACATTGACTATTGAGGTCATGGGCTTGAGCGTGAGATAAAGTGAAGATTTATTATTTTCGAAATTAATTAATTTGGCGAATAAAATAATCCTAGAAAAGTCCAGAATTATGATTTAAGCCATGAAAAATACTCCGAAAGCTTCGAAAATTCAGGAAAAATTCTTAGAGATGTTATAGATTATGGGGAACCCGAATAAAGCTTTTGGAGCTCATGAGAAGATTGTTTGGAGCATCTAAAAATTAGATCATCCTTACAGAAAAGTGAGAACAGAAGCTGAAAAAATTCCCGAAAAAATTTGTAGAGAGTGCTTGATGGACGAGGAACTAAAAGAAGTGCTTTGAGTGACAAAGAAAATATTTTAGGAAGGTTCTAATAAAAATTTGAGCTTAGAAACAAGGAATTTGGTTGTAGATAAAAGATAAATACGTGCCGAATAAGGAAGATCGATCTACTAAACGTGTTTTAAATATTTTTCTTACTATCAACACATAAAGGAGCAACAAGCATCACATCAAAACATATGCAACAGCATGTATGCATAATAATATTGCTAAGCCTTATGATAAATTTTAATTTAATGAAAAATATTATTTTTCCTATATTTTCATGAGCACAAAAATACAAAATTAAATAATTTTATCTATATTTCAAAAGGAGTAAATTTTAGGGTGTTACAATTCTACCCCCTTAAGATGAATCTCGTCCTCGAGATTCGGAAGACGGTTATCAAAGAGACGTAGATTTTGAATCTTGTTCACTTTCTTGAGTAGTTATATCTTTATAGCAATGATTCCACTCTCTTACTCCAAGTAGCCTCTCAAGTATTCCTAAAATATTGACGAGACACCTAGTGTAGTAGGTACGATTCTTCTTTAAACTTATTTCTCCTATCCTTTTTAGATGCTACACATCATATAGTATTTTTAAATTCACTGTACCGAGTCTCTTGATCCAAGGTTAGTTTCATCACTAAGTTTCAATTATCGGTACCTTTATCACAGTTAAGTTGCTTCACTCTCACACTATACATACAACTCTGTAGACTTTGGTGTCATCTGATCCTCATACACAACTCTTAATCCATGAGTATCAGTAATGACATAAACCTCCATTGGTATTAGCACACTCCAAATAGTATGATATCTTGAAACAAACCAACATACCAAGCACTTGATGTCCTTGTAGATGTTCCAGTTATTAACCACTTCTTCTCCTTGTAGTTCTTTAATTGGGCTACCCCCTTAAGAAAAGTCAACTAGGGGACCAAGAAAGGTAGCTTGCATACTTTCCAGACAAGTTAACATTGAGAACTTCTGACATCCCAAAGAACTTATGTGCAGTGGAGCAAACAGGTATCCTGAAATTTCCTCGCGATATGAAAAATACCAGTGTAGTAAAACAGGTATAACTCTTATTCTATTAATCCAATAGAGTTGCAGATTATATCGTTAGAAAACTTATGAAATTCCCTACAACTTTTATGTAGAAGTCCTCCTTAGTTTCTGTCTTTAAGCATAGGTAAAATAACCAAACATAATATCCTTCCTGATAATGTCTCAGCAAAGGTGCAGTAATTTCCATAAATTATATCTCGAGTTACTTAACTCATCTAGAGATGATCCTTACATTTTTAAAAAGCTTAGGAAATCCTCTACAACTTTCATATACCATGTTTTCCCAGATTCTGTCTTTAACTTGGCCGAAAATAGGGAATACCAAAACTGTCCAGACTTTGATACAGAACAGAAACAACCAAATGTAAATATCATATCTCAGGTTCTACTTAGCCAAATATGTTCCAGCTTATACGGTTGGAAAGCTTAGCAAGTCTTCTATAACTTTTCTATAGAACACTTTTCCAAATTCTATAGTAATATTTGTCTCAAACAGCATGTTCCCGTAACTGGTCCAGATTTTGGACAGCACATCTGTATCGTCTTGTGATTTCTGTAACTTCCAAACATAATAGCTATGAGGGTGATTCTTGTGGTCAGAGAAAGATCTTGAAGTCTAGTTGTTCTCAGAAAAATTTGATAAACTTTGCACGATCGGAGCTTTAGATACACCAGCATTATTGTAAACTGCTCCAGAAATCAGCAAGGGATAGAAACAAGAGATAGTCAAACCCAACTACTTATTTCATTAATCCTTATGCCTTAGGTCTATAAACTAATGAAATTGTGAAGTAATTCCACAAGATCATTGCAATCATTACAAAGATCCAAATCAAACATATGCATAATAACAAACCAACTAAGCACACTTCACTCAACTTGCGATATTATCGTTCTCTTCATTAAGGGCAAAGATCCTAAAACTTATGTTTCAAAGACGCAAGAAGGGGGTAAGAAAAGGTTCTAATAGCATACCAAATCAAGGAGTGAAGGTGAGAACATATACTTTTAAAATAAGCAACAAGGTGGAGACAAATAGCAAGGATAGGGATATAGTATGGATGAAAATACCAAGGTTTATAGAGCAAGGATTTTATGACAATTCCAAAACCTTAAGACGACAAATTTCTAACTAGGCTTGCGTCCTACAGTCAGCATTGCTCTGATACCACTTTGTAATACCCGATTTTAAGAACAAAACTAGATATGCACCATATGTGAGTCTTAAAAAAGCCAAATCTCACGTATAGCTACAAATAAGGGATAATATCAAAAGACATTGCATAAATTATATAACGTACATAATATAAAAGAGATAATCTTTGATAGCAAACAGCGGATAGACAACTCCAAACTCCGGGTATTAACTTCTCTCTACAGGATCCAACTGACTGGTTGATCACAAGCCTAAACTTCTCCTGAGGTTTGGGGGAAATAGCAAGAGTGAGTCCATGTCGAACTCCACAAGTATAGCAACTAGATTGTATAGCTCCCACAATCTCATGATCAATGTGACATAAATAATGTAGAGCATTAAATAATAAATAATGAACATATATAACACACAAGAATCATCATCGTCGATGCAAGAATCCCCAAGGCCGCTCTTGACCGTGAGCACGACTAGTATACCCGTTTTTTAACACTCTACAGAGGTTGCACATCTTTACCCATGAGTCATGATTTACCCTTTCGCCCGAGGTGATCAGCCTCTTAACCCATTTCCAAGGAAGGTCGGCAGGGATCACTATGAAGCCTTTCAAAAGTTCGTCTAACATGTTAGGGCCGCAAGGTTTCCTTCGCGAGCAGATATAGATACCTCCCTTCCGAATGGCACAATGACGCGCAGCCTATACACATAAGGACAGAGGCTCGCACTATACCCGTGTCGGTTCAGCCCCTCTAGCGCCCTTTCGGGTAACCTCTAACAAGCTAGGAAAAGGTCTTCATACTGAGCTAAAGCCAGAGCCATTATAGCCCTCATGGTTGCACTGTTGTCCCGGTTATCACATACAGATAAATCATCAAGTGGCTAAAAATTCATTTTTATTATTTATTACTTAACATTAATCTAGTCACACGATCATGGTCACAGAAATAAAATCCAAATGCTATACTTGCCTTAATCCAATTGCTCTTGCTGATCTTGCTGGTCTTACTAGTTGTCCAAGGTTCTGATCTTGATCACTGAAGCACTCTGGTTCACCAATGATTGCTCATCGCCTAATCTCGATCATCGATCACACAAACAATCGAAGAAAACATACACGAAGCAAACAAGACTACAATTAGAACAGTACACCAAACATGTAAAAACATTATGAAAAGTTTATAAAATGATTCTACGCATCGATACGATTTTATAGACGTAAAGATCACGAAAATCGGAGCTAAAACGGAGAAGTTATGAATTTTCTAAGATTTTATATAGAAAAGTAATTAATTAATTAGGGTCACAAAAATAAAAAGTTTCAAACTGAGAAAACAATGTTACTAACATGTAGAGCTCATTAAAACGAACCTAACGCAATTTGAATGGGTCAAATCGGAGTTAAAATGAATATTTTATGGCCAAAAGAAAGTCAGTGGCAATTCTGTAAATAGTGAAAACGTATTTTTAATGTAAAACCGAGCTGTTTGTATTTTCCAAACTGAAAGATAAAGTGATTGGGGCTTACGTTGGTGGACAGGGAGTAGGTTCACCGGCAGTGACGCTTTCTTGGAGCTACAGCAACGCCGGAGCAGCCGACCGTTCTAGATGTCGTGTATAGGCGAGACGATGGCGATCATGTTGTAGAGAAGAAAATATAAATTTTATTTTACTACCTTAGGAATTCTCAAATTAGAGGCTTCCCACATGATAGTCTTTGATGTGTTTTGCCTAAGGGGTTGGTATATATATATATAGGGAGAAAAACTCTCCACCTCCACGTCTACTAGCGATATCGTACTAATTGATTTGCAACCTTCATCTTTACTAATAGGCCTAATTAATTATTAAAGCCCATCAGTAAATAAAGACATTGACTATTGAGGTCATGGGCTTGAGCGTGAGATAAAATAAAAGATTTTATTATTTTCGAAATTAATTAATTTGGCGAATAAAATAATTCTAGAAAAGTCCAAAATTATGATTTAAGCCATGAAAAATACTCCGAAAGCTTCGAAAATTCAGGAAAAACTCTTAGAGATATTATAGAACATGGGGAACCCGAATAAAGCTTTTGGAGCTCATGAGAAGATTATTTGGAGCATCTAAAAATTAGATTATGCTCACAGAAAAGTGAGAACAGAAAATGAAAAAATTCCCGAAAAAATTTGTAGAGAGTTCTTGATGGACGAGGAACTAAAGAAGTGCTTTGAGTGACAAAGAAAATATTTTAGGAAGGTCCTAATAAAAATTTGAGCTTAGAAACAAGGAATTTGATTGTAGATAAAAGATAAATACATGCCGAATAAGGAAGATCGATCTACTAAACGTATTTTAAATATTTTTCTTACTATCAACACATAAAGGAGCAACAAGCATCACATCAAAACATATGCACCAGCATGTATGCATAATAATATTGCTAGGCCTTATGATAAATTTTAGTTTAATGAAAAATATTATTTTTCCTATATTTTCATGAGCACAAAAATACAAAATTAAATAATTTTATCTATATTTCAAAAGGAGTAAATTTTAGGGTGTTACATGGGATTTCCTCATAATTTCATTAGTTCACCTAAGGCATAAAGATTAATGAAATAAGTAGTTGGGTTTGGCTATCTCTTGTTTTTATCCCTTGCTGTTTTCTGGAGCAGTCTGTGATGGTTCTGGAGTATCTCAAGTTTTGATCGTGCAAAGTTTACCAAATTTTTCTAGGAACAACTAGACTCCAAGATCTTTCTCTGACCGCAAGAATCACCCTCATAGCTATTATGGAACGAATGAGATTCAGGCTGTTTGGTCTGTATGTCAAGAGACTGGGAAACAAACTAGGCCGTATATCACACACGATGTCTAAGATGGGGCCGGATTCTATTCGAGGTCAAGCTTAACCAAACGACAATTCTTTGTTGGTTGATTTTCATTCCTGGCCATTCTGATCTGGGCGTGGATTGAGTCTCATATATTCCAGGCCAATCCAAAGGGAAATGAACAAGGCCTTAGCTGGTCTCCACACGGGCTGAATCTTTATGGAAGCCTTTTCTCACATAGACTCCAAATTTGATCTTCTACATATAATGTGAAGTCTAAATTGTAATTTCCAAAATCAACGGTTGTGTAGAAGATTTAATTTAATATGGATTGCAGTTGTGTAAGAGAGTTAATTTAATATGGACTGCAGTTGTGTAAGAGAGTTATTAATATATAGATGGTTAGGTATGAGGTGGATTTTAACCCATTAGCAGAGCACGTTTGTCAGCGAGACAAAATTTCGTTCAATTTTCAAAACGTGGCCATCAAGCGAAAGCACGCGAGTGTGACAACAATGACATGAAGGGGCATTCTTCCAGATGCCATAACCCACAAGGAATTCAACGGCGCGTAGATCGTGTGTCTCTACGTGGACGGATGTACGTCCTGTCGTCCTGCATCACACAGCTAGTCGTTGGCCGGTAGATCGTGCGCAGGTAAGCGCTATGTGCAGGACGTACATAATGTGCATTTCGGTTTCATGTCAGAATTACGGTTACAGACCAGAAACCACGCCAAATCAACAACCTGCAAAATTGAAGCATATGCACCGCCGAATTGAAGCGGTCATGACCAGGTGTGATCCAGACAAAATAACACCGAACTAAAAGAAATCCTCCCCAATGGTTTTAGCGACACGCAATTTATTTGCGAGTTGCCACGCAGAGCGTGCACCTGTATGTTCCCAACTGCCAGCTTCTTTTCTAAGCCCCCACCGGCCAACTAATTTTTCAGCTACCACCATGCCAAGTTGCCAACAGCCAACAATAGTAGTACGATCTCCTGCACATGCTCTTGACAATATATCTTTTTTAGAAAATGGAAAAAAAAATCAGTCTTTGCAACCATACGCAGTCAGGTACTATAACTGCCGGTTGAAGCCATGAACCGTACTGTTAGTTCGTGGCTTGAACTCTAGTGATAGACTTTTTTGCACAAAAAATTATAAGTTTTTCATATAAGATCAACTCAAGATAAACTTTATATCAAAATTTAAGAGTTTAAAGAGATCTAAAACTTTGTAGTTAACAACTTTTAAATTTAAGATTGTTTATAAATAATATTCACTATAAACTTGATCAAACATAGACTATTTTAACAAGTACGGATACTATTGGTTGTATTTTTTTTGGACGGAGAGAGTATATATGATTTTTCGTGATGCTAATAGTTAATCACCAATTATATAAGAGCAGGGAGGTGCAGTGTGTGTTGCCATTCGAAGGATATATATAATGTGCATATCAGTTTAATGCCAGAGTTACGCGGTTCTGAATCCACCAAATGAATGACCTGCAAACTTCAAACAACCACTAAGTTGAAGTGGTGAAAAGACAAGTTGTGATATAAGCTTCACAGGGTAGAAGAAATTTGTAATACCCGATTTTAAGGACAAAACCAGATATGCACCATATGTGAGTTTTAGAAGTCAAATCTCACATATAGCTACAAATAAGGGGTAATATCAAAAGACAATGCATAAATATATAACGTACATAATATAAAAAGATATAACCTTTAATAACAAACAGCAGATAGACAACTCCAAACTTCGGGTATTAACTTCACTCTACAGGATCCAACTGACTCGTTGATCACAAGCCTAAACTTCTCCTGAGGTTTGGGGAAAATAGCAAGAGTGAGTCCATGTCGAACTCCACAAGTATAGCAACTAGATTGTATATATCCCACAATCTCATGATCAATGTGTCATAAATAATGTAAAGCTTTAAACAATAAATATGAGCATATTAACACACAAGAATCATCACCCTTAATGTAGATGTCCCCAAAGCCGCTCCTGACCGTGAGCTCGGCTAGTATACTAGTTTTTAGCCCTCTGCAGAGGTTGCACATCTTTACCTATGAGTCATGATTTACCCTTTCGCTTGAGGTAGCTAATCTCTTAACCCCCTTCCTAGGGAGGTCGACAGGGATCACTATGAAGTCTTTCAAAGGTTCGTCTAACAAGTTAGGGCCGCTTGGTTTCATTAGTCAGTCCGTGTGATTCACCCGCTGGAATCCACGGTCTGCTATTCTCCAATTGCGCCACAACGGGTAACCGCTAACGAGCTAGAAAAGTTACTCATACTTAACTAAAGCCAGAGCCATTATAGCCCTCATGGTTGCACTGTTGTCCCGGGTGATCACGTACAGATAAATCATCAAGTTGCTAAAAAGTCATTTTTATCATTTATTACTTAACATTAATCTGGTCACAGGATCATGGTCACAGAAATAAAACCCAAATGCTATACTTGCCTTAATCCAATTGCTCTTGCTTATCCTTTTGGTCCTGCTGGTCTCACTTGTCCAAGGCTCTGATCTTGATCACCAAAAACTGCTTTCCGACTAAACTCGATCATCGATCATCAACACATAAACAACCGGAGAAAACATATACGAAGCAAACAAGACTATAATTAGAACAATACACCAATCATATAAAAACAGTATGAGAAGTTTATAAAATGATTCTACGCATCGCTACGATTTCATGGACGTAAAGATCGCGAAAATCGTAATTAAAACGGAGGAGTTACGGATTTTCTAAGATTTTGTTTAGAAAAATAATTAATTAAATAGGGTCACGAAATTAAAAGGTTTCAAACTGAGAAAACAGTGATACTAACATGTAGGTCTTTCAAAGACGAATCCAACGCAATTTAAACGGGCCAAAACGGAATTAAAACGAGTATTTTATGGTTAAAACAATCTCAATGGCAAAACTGTAAATACTGGAAAGCGTAATTTGAACTCAGCGGGTCGTTTTACGTTTTCAGAATCGAGAAGACGTATTCCAGGCTTTACGCCATGGACTGCGGGTTTATACTTAAAAAACGCAGGGGCTCTTTAAGAAAAATCCCCGCGAAGGGGTATGTTCTAATCTGAGCCGTTCAATCTTGATTCGACGGCTCAGGACAAACCAGGGAGGGGCACACGGCCGGCGACGAGTTTCCCACGGCGGCGCGCAAATGTTGGCATCATGAGCTCGCCGGAGTTCATAGAAGACGCGCTAAGGACCACTATTCGCTAAACCGGTAGCATGGGGAGACAGAAGGGGAGTTGGCGAGCTCACCTAGGCGATTATAGAGGCTCGGGGAACGGCCGAAGACAACGGACGACGGAAGATGGCGCACGGCGGCGTTCCTGCACGTTCGGCGAAGGTTAGGGAGCAAACCAAGGCACGAGAGAAAGAAGGAGAGGGCTTGGCGACCTCACCGAAGCGACGCGAAACTCGGCAAGGCCTCGATTCCGCTAGAACGGCTGCTAGTTGCGGTTTCCACGGCGGCGGTTCTGTAGAGCTCGACGGCGAGATCGCAAATGCAGCAAGCTTAGAAACTAGGGCAAAAAGGCGATGCAGAGGGGGTCTAGGTCCTTTATAGGGACTCGGTAGTTGATTTAAGGCAACAAATTTCGCGAAGAACAGGGAAGATCGCGGACTCGTTCGGTGGCGGATTTGTTCGGTCCAGAGACAGGCTTGGTCACGATTTGGGGAAGAAGAAGGAAGGCGGGGGTCGGGTCGCTGACGAGTGGGACCATGCTGTCGGAGGGAGAAAGGGTGGGGCCCGGTTGCCAGAGACTGAGAGAGGGGGAGGCGCGCTGCTGGGGCCGTACTGGGCCGAGAGCGGGGAGGGATAGCCAGGCCTCGGCCTGGTTCCAGGGGAGTGGTTTCTTTCTTTTTATTATTTTTTTCAAAAGCTTTTCCAAACCAATTTTTTAGATAGGATTTGAATCAAATAGAATTCAAACCAAAAGCAAACAACACAAAATAAAATATGCTTCATAATGAATGCACAAACAAGTTTCTATCTCTATGTTGAATTTTAATTTCAATAAAATTTATTTCTTTACTAATTTAAATACTCACAAAATATTCAAATAAATCAAATTAAATCCTATTATTTAAAAATCAAATTTTGGGTGTTACAAACTCTATCCCCTTAAAATAAATCTCGTCCTCGAGATTCGGAAAAGGCACAAATTCCAAAAGAGAAACAGGAAAAAGGTCTTGATAACTATTTCAACTTAACCACTATATTCCAAAAGCAAACACTCATGTCTCGGGATCACAACTTGTGAACAAAACTTTCATAAAATGTCTATTATTCGTAATTGTTCAAGGTCCATCTTGACTACCAACTTTTGACTTATACAACTCGAAGACATGGTAACTTAGCATGGATATGCCTCCTTAGGTAGGAGTGGACCACCTTGATACTCAACTCTTTTCCGTGATGGTGCGGTTAAGAAAAGTTTCCACTGGGTAGCATAGATCACTGCCTTGTGTGCACATATCCATGAGTGATGTCATATTATGCTCCTAATCCATGGGACACTACACTCCCTGTCATCAAGTGACCAACGTCAATAACACGACAAGGATAGATGATCATAATCATAAGATATCTCAAAAGACAGTTATCACTTCAAAATGCATCATCCTGTGATATGAGGGTACTACCCCCTTAAGACGAGGTTGATTTGGGCACACTAGGGAATAGTTCTCCTATCCTTTTTGTACGCTACACATCATAGTCTTTTGCATTCATTGTACCGAGTCTCTTGATCTAAGGTTAGTTTCATCACTAAGTCCCAATTATCGGTACCTTTATCACAATTAAGTTGTTTCACTCTCGCATCCCAATTATAGCTTCGTAAACTTTGGTGTCATCTGATCCTCATAACATAACTCTTAATCCATGAGTATCAGCAATGACATATATCTCCATTAATATTCTCTGAATGGGATGATATCTTGAATCAAAACCAATTTACCAAGCGCTTGTGATCCTCACATATGATCGAACACTAGCCAATCCTTCTCATTGTAACTCCTTTAACTGGGCTACCCCCTTTAAGAAAAGTCAACTAGGGATCACAAGAAGGGTAGCTTGTACTTTTTCCAGACAATTTAACTACCATTGACACTACCTGACATCCCAAAGAACTTATGTGCAATGGAGCAAACTGGTATCCTGAAATTTTCTCGTGAAATGAAAAACACCAGCATAGTAAAACGGATATAACTCTTACTCCATTAATCCAATAGCGTTATAGCTTATATCGTTAGAAAACTTATGAAATTCACCACAACTTTCAAGTAGAAGACCTCCTTAGATTCTGCCTTTAAGCTCAGGTAAAACAACCAAACATAATATCCTTCCTGATAATGTCTCAGCAAAGGTGCAGTAAATTCCAGAAATTATATCTCTAGCGACTTAACTCATCTGGAGATGACCCTTATATTGTTGAAACGCTTATGAAATCCTCTACATCTTTCGTATACAACTCTTTCCCAGATTCTGTCTTTAACTTGGCTGAAAATAGGAAATGCCAGATCTGTCCAGATTTTGGAAACAGAACAGAGACATCCAATTGTAAATATTATATCTCGGGTTCTACTTATCCAAATGAGTTCCAGATTATATTGTTGGAAAGCTTCGAAAATTTTCTACAACGTTTCTATAGAATACTTTTCCAAATTCTATAGTTATATATGTCTAAAATAGTAAGCAACCGAAACTGATCCAGGTTCTTGTCAGCACATCTGCATCGTCTTGTGATTTTTGTAACTTCCAAACGGTAATAGCTTTAAGGGTGATTCTTGCTCTCAGAGAAAGGTCTTGAAGTCTAATTGTTCCCAGAAAAGTTTGGTAAACTTTGCACGATCAGATCTTGATATACACCATGATTATTGTAGACTGCTCCAGAAAACAGCAAGGGATAGAAACAGGATATAAGCAAACCCAACTACTTATGTCATTACTCCTTATGCCTTAGGCCTATAAACTAAATGATATTATGGGGAAATCACACAAGATCATTGCACTCATTACAAAGATCCAAATCAAACATAAGCATAATAACAACCAATTAAGCATTGAAGGTTCACACTTCACTCAACTTGCGATACTATCGTTCTCTTCATAGTAAGGGTAGAGATCCTAAGACACCTATTCTAATGATGCCAGAAGGTGGTAAGAAAAAGTTCTAAAAGCATATCAAGCAAGGGGTGGGGATGAGAACAAGTCTTTAAAATAAGCAACAAGGTGAAGATGAATAGCAATGAAAATGGTATAGTATAGAGGAAAATATTAAGGTTTATAGAGCAAGGATTTTATAGCAATTTCAAAACCTTAAGATGACCAATTTCTAACTAGGCTTGCGTCCTACAGCCAGCATTGCTTTGATACCACTTTGTAATACCCGATTTTAAGGACAAAACCAGATATGCACCATATGTGAGTCTTAGAAGTCAAATCTCACATATAGCTACAAATAAGGGGTAATATCAAAAGACAATGCATAAATATATAACATACATAATATAAAAAGAGATAACCTTTAATAACAAACAATGGATAGACAACTCCAAACTTCGGGTATTAACTTCACTCTACAGGATCCAACTGACTGGTTGATCACAAGCCTAAACTTCTCCTGAGGTTTGGGGAAAATAGCAAGAGTGAGTCCATGTCGAACTCCACAAGTATAGCAACTAGATTGTATATATCCCACAATCTCATGATCAATGTGTCATAAATAATGTAAAGCTTTAAACGATAAATATGAGCATATTAACACACAAGAATCATCACCCTTAATGTAGATGTCCCCAAGGCCGCTCCTGACCGTGAGCTCGGCTAGTATACTAGTTTTTAACCCTCTGCAGAGGTTGCACATCTTTACCTATGAGTCATGATTTATCCTTTCGCCTAAGGTAGCTAATATCTTAACCCCCTTCCTAGGGAGGTCGACAGGGATCACTATGAAGTCTTTCAAATGTTCGTCTAACAAGTTAGGGCCGCTTGGTTTCATTAGTCAGTCCTTGTGATTCACCCGCAGGAATCCACGGTATGCTATTCCCCAATTGCGCCACAACGGGTAACCGCTAACGAGCTAGAAAAGTTACTCATACTTAACTAAAGCCAGAGCCATTATAGCCCTCATGGTTGCACAGTTGTCCTGGGTGATCACGTACAGATAAATCATCAAGTTGCTAAAAAGTCATTTTTATCATTTATTACTTAACATTAATCTGGTCACAGGATCATGGTCACAGAAATAAAACCCAAATGCTATACTTGCCTTAATCCAATTGCTCTTGCTTATCCTTTTGGTCCTGCTGGTCTCACTTGTCCAAGGCTCTGATCTTGATCACCAAAAACTGCTTTCCGACTAAACTCGATCATCGATCATCAACACACAAACAACCGGAGAAAACATACACGAAGCAAACAAGGCTATAATTAGAACAGTACACCAATCATATAAAAACAGTATGAGAAGTTTATAAAATGATTCTACGCATCGCTACGATTTCATGGACGTAAAGATCGTGAAAATCGGAATTAAAACGAAGGAGTTACGAATTTTCTAAGATTTTGTTTAGAAAAATGATTAATCAAATAGGGTCACGAAATTAAAAGGTTTCAAACTGAGAAAACAGTATTACTAACATGTAGGTCTTTCAAATACGAATCCAACGCAATTTAAACGGGCCAAAACGGAATTAAAACGAGTATTTTATGGTTAAAACAATCTCAATGGCAAAACTGTAAATACTGGAAAGCGTAATTTGAACTGTTTTCAGAATCGAGAAGACGTATTCCAGGCTTTACGCCATGGACTGCGGGTTTATACTTAAAAAACGTAGGGGCTCTTTAAGAAAAATCCCCACGAAGGGGTATGTTCTAATCTGAGCCGTTCAATCTTGATTCGACGGCTCAGGACAAACCAGGGAGGGGCACACGGCCGGCGACGAGTTTCCCACGGCGGCGCGCCATTGTTGGCATCACGAGCTCGCCAGAGTTCATAGAAGACGCGCTAAGGACCACTATTCGCTAAACCGGTAGCATGGGGAGACAGAGGGGGAGTTGGCGAGCTCACCTAGGCGATTATAGAGGCTCGGGGAACGGCTGAAGACAACGGACGACGGAAGATGGCGCACGGCGGCGTTCCTGCACGTTCGGCGAAGGTTAGGGAGCAAACCAAGGCACGAGAGAAAGAAGGAGAGGGCTTGGCGACCTCGCAGAAGCGACGCGAAACTCGGCAAGGTCTCGATTCCGCTAGAACGGCTGCTAGTTGCGGTTTCCACGGCGGCGGTTCTGTAGAGCTCGACGGCGAGATCGCAAATGCAGCAAGCTTAGAAACTAGGGCAAAAAGGCGATGCAGAGGGGGTCTAGGTCCTTTATAGGGACTCGGTAGTTGATTTAAGGCAACAAATTTCGCGAAGAACAGGGAAGATCGCGTACTCGTTCGGTGGCGGATTTGTTCGGTCCAGAGACCGGCTTGGTCACGATTTGGGGAAGAAGAAGGAAGGCGGGGGTCGGGTCGCTGACGAGTGGGAGCATGCTGTCGGAGGGAGAAAGGGCGGGGCCCGGTTGCCAGAGACTGAGAGAGGGGGAGGCGCGCTGCTGGGGCCGTACTGGGCTGAGAGCGGGGAGGGATAGCCAGGCCTCGGCCTGGTTCCAGGGAGTGGTTTTTTTTTATTATTTTTTTTCAAAAGCTTTTCCAAACCAATATTTCAGATAGGATTTGAATCAAATAGAATTCAAACCAAAAGCAAACAACACAAAATAAAATATGCTTCAGAATGAATGCACAAACAAGTTTCTATCTCTATGTTGAATTTTAATTTCAATAAAATTTATTTCTTTACTAATTTAAATGCTCACAAAATATTCAAATAAATCAAATTAAATCCTATTATTTGAAAATCAAATTTTGGGTGTTACAAAATTCCCTTTAGTTTAGAGGAACACATTTTACTTGCTACGTACATTCCATGCATCAATATATTTCCTGTATGCCAGAGCTTCTCTTTAGACCCTACATGCCAACAAAATTTATGATACTGCCCTGCCAACAACCAACAACATCGATAGTACGATATCCAGTACATGCTGTTGGCACTTCATATCCCAAAAAAGATCTTTGTTCATCCACAGTTTTGTTTCCACGTTCTGGAAAGTATACAGAGAGTCATGTGTGCCTTGATCTACCACACAGAAATATTATCTGTAATCAAATTTGTGATGGAAATATATACTGCAAAGATCCAACTAGCCCCAAATTGAACTAAACTACAAAGAAGGTGATGATAAAGTTAGCATTTACACCATGATCCAATATTTTTAAAGATTTTATATACTTATGCCCAACTTATTCTAGGCAGTGACACAGTACATGGCATGCACACATCCTCTTTCAAGTGTTTGATGTGTATGCAGGCACATGCTTTTTAGTTGCCTCAAATGTTCCCCATGAGGTTTTAATGGCAATGAATAAATGCTATGAAAGACATGCCCTTTAAAATCTTGCATACCGTTCAATATAATCTGTCTCAAAAAACACGGGTGCATGAGCCAAGCTCAACAACATGAACTCACTACTCAGTCTCAAGCGCCTAAAATACGTCTTCCAACTCGTCGTGAACAATTTTGTTGTCACTGTTGCTGTGCTATTTGCAGCCATCCTATTGCGGAAAGGCGCACAGCTGGGCCTTGCCGAGATTCTCATATGGTTACATGCAGTCACGCATGCCCATCTGCTTCTGCTCACATTCCTCCTTTCAATTGGTTTAGGCATCCTCGTCTATTTCATGTACACCTCTCACCATGTATACCTTGTCGACTATGCTTGCTTCCGTCATACAGCTAATTGTCGTGTCTCAATGGCCTCTTTTATCGAACACCTTCATCACATGCCATCCCTCAATGATAACAGCATTCAGTTCATGACGCGCATGATTGAGCACTCAGGCATTGGTGATCAGAGCTACCTTCCCTATGGTTCCCACTACATTCCACCATTCCACACTTTGAGTGATGCCCGTAGCGAGGCAGAGCAGGTCATTTTTTCATCCATTGATGACTTATTTGCTAAGACATGCATCAATGCCAATACAATTGACATAGTCGTCACAAACTGTAGTGCTTTCTGTCCAGTGCCATCCTTGGCTGACATGATTGTAAACAAGTACAAGCTACGAGGTGACGTTCGTAACATCCACATCTCTGGGATGGGGTGCAGCGCAGGGTTGATCTCGGTGGAAGTTGCAAAAAATCTCTTGCGGGCTGCTCCCCGGAATGCACATGCGCTGGTGGTTTCCACGGAGGTCATCTCCCTCTTCTTCTACTCAGGGAGGAGCCGTGCAATGCTACTGCCAAATGTTCTATTCCGGATCGGTGGGGCTGCAATGCTACTGTCGACATCTCGGTCTATGTCACGGTTCAAGCTCATGCACACTGTACGCACAACCACTGCTGCCCAAGATAAATCTTATCAGTGTGCATTCCAAGAGGAGGATGACACAGGTGAAATAGGAGTGAACTTGTCCAAAGACCTTGTAACCGTTGCTGGCGACACGCTGCAGGCCAACATCTCGGCAATAGGATCCCTTGTGCTCCCATTCTCAGAGCAGCTGCTATTTGTGCTATCTGTAATTGCAAGAAAGTTGCTGAAGAAAAGGATAAAGCTTTATGTACCTGATTTCCGGATGGCCTTCCAGCACTTCTGCATCCACGCCGGCGGGCGGGCGGTAATTGATGCTGTCCAGCGTAGCCTTTGTCTATCAGACGAGGACGTTGAGCCATCACGTATGGCGCTGCACCGTTTTGGAAACACATCGAGCAGCTCCGTCTGGTATGAGCTTGCATACATCGATGCTAAGAATCGGATAAGGAAGGGCGATCGGATATGGATGATTGGATTTGGATCAGGATTCAAGTGCAATAGTGTAGTTTGGAAGTGCATCAAGTCTGCCAGCAACCTCGATGGTCCATGGGCTGATTGCATTCACCGGTACCCTACAAAGTAGCCAAGTGAGTGTTTTGGCTAATAAGGTTTTAAGATACCCCTACGAACCTTGGAAAAGGTCTTGTTTGCATGCTGAGCATGTGTAGTTAATAAAAGTGTGAAAGTTATCATTCTATCAACGCATAATCTATTCATTTGTAATCTAAGTATACAAAAAAGCTACATTTAACTGTTGAAGTACAGTTAGACACAAAAAGAGACACGCGGGGGAGGCTCCCCGATGGCGACGTCCGTACGCCCGCCGCCGCAGCCCCAAATCCTCCGCCGGCCGAGCTCCAAAACAAACCTTTCGTCGATGTGCCAAATGAGCTTTAGTCCCGGCAATTTTGGCGCCCGAGACAAAAGAAATCTCCGGTTGGTAAAGCCAACCGGGACTAACAGTCCCTCGCTAATGGCTCTGGTGTCAGGCGCTGTCGGAGAGTGACCTTTAGTCCCGGTTGGTGTTACCAACCGGGAGTAAATACTTACCTTTAGTCCCGGTTTGTGACCACTAACCGGGACTAAAGATTTTGTCCCGGTCGTTGGCACTAACCGGGGCTAAAGGTAGGTATTTACTTCCGGTTGGTAACACCAACCGGGACTAAACCCTCCCCGCTATAAATTGAATCTCCTTCCTCCCATCTTCCTCTCCCTGCCCGAGCTCGAGGTGCTTTGTTCTTGCTTGTTCTTCCATTGTTCTTGCTTGTTAGTGCTCTCATCTCTCACGATTGATCCATTTCAACGCTTCTACGCCGTCGTCGATTTGTTTGAAAGGTTGCTAGCTTCATCCTCCTATGTTTCTCACCGCCATATGTAATTTCATATTGGACATATGTCTATTTTGATTAATTCATGTTGCCATCTGAGCAATCATCGTCTTCTCATGTTTGAATTTTTTGAACGATGCTAAGTGTGTGCCCGCTAAAAACTAGTATACACAAATCATTACTACTATGTATACACGAATCATGTTAAGTTCTATTATAGATATTATAGGATATTTTCTACTTTAATATGTTCATGTTCTTATTTTAAAATATTAATAATATAATTTTTGTTTTAATTGTTAAATAAATTGTTTTTCACTTTAAAAATTATTGAAATTAATTTTCTTTACTGATAAAATTATAGCTTTTAATAGAAAAATTACAATTCCATGATAATGCAGATAATGGCACGCCATTGGATGTACAATGCTGATCGCCGCTCCAACGAGTTCATTGAGGGCGTGCGAGAATTCCGCAGAGTGGCGGAGCAAAATAAGCGGGATGGTTTTATGTGCTGCCCATGTGCCGTTTGTAAGAATTTGAAGGAATTTTCAAACTCAAGAGAAATTCACTTGCACTTGTTCACGAATGGTTTCATGCCAAACTATATTTGTTGGACCAAACACGGAGAGTCTGGGGTTATGATGGAAGAAGGTGAAGAAGAGCAAGCGTACCCTGACGATGTTTTTGCTCAATACTGCGACTTCGCAGTAGAGGACGAAGGTGATGAAGACGGGGATGCAGGAAACAGTATCGTTGATGATGACGATGCTCTTGGTGATGTCATTCGCGACGTATAGAGAGATTGCGAAAGTGCAAAGGAGAAGGCTAAATTTGACCAAATGCTAGAGGATCACAACAAGCTACTCTACCTGTCGGCCGAAGAGGGACAGAAAAAGCTAGGAACGACACTGGAGTTGTTACAATGGAAGGCAGAGAATGGTATTTCTGACAAGGCATTTGGAAAATTACTGAAGGTCCAAAAAAAGATGCTTCCGAAGCCTAATGAGTTACCCACCACTACATACGAAGCAAAAAAAATCGTCTGCCCTTTGGGATTACAAATCGAGAAGATACATGCATGCCCTAATGACTGCATCCTGTACCGTGGCGAGCACGAGAAATTAGATGAATGCCCTGTTTGCCATGCGTCACGGTACAAGATCTTGCGAGATGACCCTGGCGATGTTGAGGATGAAGAACGTCCGAGAAAGAGAATCCCTGCCAAGGTTATGTGGTATGCTCCAATAATTCCACGCCTAAAACGTTTGTTCAGAAATAAGGAGCATGCAAAGTTGTTGCGATGGCACAAAGAAGACCGTAAGGTGGACAACATGTTGAGACACCCTACAGATGGTTCTCAGTGGAGAGGAATTGATAGAGAATTCCCGGAATTTGCAGAGGACGCAAGAAACCTAAGGTTCGCATTGAGTACGGATGGATTTAATCCTTTTGGGGACCAGAGCTCTAGTCATAGCACTTGGCCCGTTACTCTATGTATCTACAACCTTCCTCCGTGGTTATGCATGAAGCGTAAGTTCATTATGATGTCGGTGCTCATCCAAGGTCCGAAGCAACCTGGCAACGACATCGATGTTTACCTAAGGCCATTGGTTGAGGAACTCCAGCTTCTATGGAGCAAACCAGGTGTGCGTATGTGGGATGAGTACAAACAGGAAGCATTCGACCTACGAGCATTGTTGTTCATGACAATCAATGATTAGCCAGCTCTAAGCAATCTTTCAGGACAGACAAACAAGGGATATAATGCTTGCACCCATTGCTTTGGTGACCTTCAAGCTATCTATTTGAAAAAATGCCGAAAGGTCGTGTACCTTGGCCATCGTCGATTTCTTGCTAAGAACCACCAGTTGAGAAATAAAGGCAAACATTTTAAAGGTACGGCAGAACACTGGTCCAAGCCAGGCAACCGAGATGAGGCAGAGGTATTCGAGATGGTCAAAGATTTGAAAGTAGTGTTTGGAAAGGGAGAAGGCAGCGAACCTGTTCCGAAAGACGCTTCGGGGCGTGCCCCAATGTGGAAGAAAAGGTCAATATTTTGGGAGCTACCATATTGGAAACACCTTGAGATCCGCCACTCTATCGACGTGATGCACCTGACCAAGAATCTTTGTGTCAATCTCCTAGGGTTTATGGGTGTGTTTGGAAAGCCTAAGGATACCCTTGAGGCTCGAGAGGACTTAAAGCGCATGAAAGAACGAGACAACCTGCATCCAGAGCAGACAGATGATGGACGCCAGTATTTAAGACCTGCTAGCTACACTCTTAGCAATGAGGAGAAGGAAATCATGTTTGAGTGCCTAAGCAGCATCAAGGTCCCATCTGGGTTCTCCTCCAACATAAAGCGTATAATAAATGTGCCAGAGAAAAAATTTGTCAACTTAAAATCGCACGACTGCCACGTGATTATGACACAACTGCTTCCGGTTGCCTTAAGAGGAATTCTACCTCCACATGTACGTCTGGCCACCGTGAAGTTGTGTGCATTCCTCAATGCAATTTCTCAGAAGGCAATCAATCCTCTTGATCTAGCTACTCTACAGAACGATGTGGTTCAATGTCTTGTTAGCTTTGAGCTGGTGTTTCCTCCATCTTTCTTTGATATCATGACACATCTCCTAGTTCATCTGGTCAAAGAGATTCATATTCTGGGTCCTGTCTTCCTACACAACATGTTTCCCTTAGAGAGATTTATGGGTGTACTGAAAAAATATGTTCACCAGCGGGGTCGGCCAGAAGGAAGCATCATCAAGGGATACGGGACAGAGGAGGTCATTGAGTTCTGTGTGGACTTTATTCATGATCTTGACCCGATTGGTCTTCCTGAATCAAGGTATGAGGGGAGACTCGGTGGAAAGGGTACACTAGGAAAGAAAACATATATCAGCCAGGGTGACGATTTATTCAATAAAGCGCACTACACAGTCCTTTGAAACTCCATTGTGGTGGAACCATATATTGAGGAACACATGGATTTTGTACGATCCGAGAATCCTGGAAAGAATGAGACTTGGGTTACGCATCATCACATGGAAACATTCGGTGACTGGTTGCGAAAAAAATGCCAGGGTGATAAAGATATTGGAGATGAACTTTATTTGTTGGCTAGGCAACCAGCGTGGCACGTCCTCACATACAAAGGGTACGAGATAAATGGAAATACATTTTACACCGTATCACAAGATAAAAAGAGTACCAACCAAAATAGTGGTGTCCGTGTGGATGCCACGGACACGAATGGGGATAGGCACACATATTATGGTCGTATAGAGGAGATTTGGGAACTAGACTATGCACATAATTTTAAAGTCCCTTTATTCCGATGCCAATGGGTGAAGATGAATGGAGGGGTATCAGTCGATAAGGAGTACGGAATGACAACAGTGGACCTCAACAATATTGGATATACAAACGATCCATTCATCCTCGATACTAAGGTGAATCAGGTGTTCTATGTGAAAGACATGTCTACAAAACCTAAGAGAGGGAAACAAGACGAGAAAAACACCAACGAGCCAAAGCGACACATCGTTCTTACAGCGAAAAGAAACATCGTGGGAATTGAAGACAAGTCAGACGTGTCAGAGGATTATGAAAAGGATGAACGGATCCCACCCTTCTGTGTGGCCAAAGACCCAAGCATCATGCTCGCTGCAGAGGACACTCCATGGTTACGGAATGATCATAACCAAGGGCATTATGTTAAGAAAAAGTTTACCACTGTGCTAGCTTGATAATGGTAGTGATTTGTACTTGAAATCTTGTGTAATATAATTGTAACATTATGTGTAATATAATTGTAACATCTTGATGTGGATTTTGAACTATTGGTATTCATGAGTTTGGTCAAACTTGGTCAATATTGGTATTCATTAAATGTATATATGAAATGTAGATCTTGATGAGTGGAGCAATATTGGTATTCATGAGTTTTCCATTTGAGGCCATCCATGGTTCTGAAAATTAGCGTTTCGCTATGAATTCTTTCAAATTTCAAAATTGAGTGGTCTAAACTTTTTCAAATGAAAATGTGACCACTATAGAAAATGTAGGTCTTGATGAGTGGAACAAACTTTGTATTCATGAGTTTTCTATTTGAGGCCATCCAGGGCTCGGTCAAAGTGTGTGTTTGTGAAACCCACTATTTTGACTTTAGTCAAACTTGGTCAAATGACCCACCTGAGTACTTCAAATGGAAAACTTTTGAATTCCAAGTTGTTAGGTCTCATCAAGACCTACATTTCATATATGGATCATATTTTCATCCGGATAAATTTGATCGAGTCCGAGGCTCGTGTTTTCAAATTCGAAGACGGGCTTTGGTCAAACGACGGAGAAAATGACTTGGAATGGAAATCTTTTGAATACCAAGTTGTTAGAGCTCATCAATATCCAAACTTTTTATATAGACCATTTTTCCATTTGGAAAAGTTTATGTAAACAATAATCACCAAATCTTGAATCTCACACAAACTTTATGAAACTATACGTGGGAAGTGTGGATTTTGAACTACACTTTGCCAACACTTTGTCAAATGCAAAAATAGTCTATATATGAAACTTAGATTTTGATGAGTGGAGCAATATTGGTATTCATGAGTTTTCCATTTGAGGCCATCCATGGTTCTGAAAATTAGCGTTTCGCTATGAATTCTTTCAAATTTCAAAATTGAGTGGTCTAAACTTTTTCAAATGAAAATGTGACCACTAGAGAAAATGTAGGTCTTGATGAGTGGAACAAGCTTTGTATTCATGAGTTTTCTATTTGAGGCCATCCAGGGCTCGGTCAAAGTGTGTGTTTGTGAAACCCACTATTTTGACTTTGGTCAAACTTGGTCAAATGACCCACCTGAGTACTTCAAATGGAAAACTTTTGAATGCCAAGTTGTTAGGTCTCATCAAGACCTACATTTCATATATGGATCATATTTTCATCCGGATAAATTTGATCGAGTCCGAGGCTAGTGTTTTCAAATTCGAAGACGGGCTTTGGTCAAACGACGGAGAAAATAACTTGGAATGGAAATCTTTTGAATACCAAGTTGTTAGAGCTCATCAATATCCAAACTTTTTATATAGACCATTTTTCCATTTGGAAAAGTTTATGTAAACAATACTCACCAAATCTTGAATCTCACACAAACTTTATGAAACTATACGTGGGAAGTGTGGATTTTGAACTACACTTTGCCAACACTTTGTCAAATGCAAAAATGGTCTATATATGAAATGTAGATCTTGATGAGTGGAGCAATATTGGTATTCATGAGTTTTCCATTTGAGGCCATCCATGGTTCTGAAAATTAGCGTTTCGCTATGAATTCTTTCAAATTTCAAAATTGAGTGGTCTAAACTTTTTCAAATGAAAATGTGACCATTAGAGAAAATGTAGGTCTTGATGAATGGAACAAACTTTGTATTCATGAGTTTTCCATTTGAGGCCATTCAGGGTTCCAAAATACATCTTACAACTTTTGAAAATTTAAATTTCAAATTTATACAATCAATGTCGCGCATTTGTATAATTATTACTAAAGGAACAAAAGTTTAACGTCCAAATGACCCAAAAACAAAGTATCCGTCTAAAGCCAACAATTTTTTTAAAATTTAATTGGTCATTATATTTTTGCATTCACAAAATATTCATTATGAATAACATTTATTTTGGGTAATATGAAATATTTAAAAAGCAATTGTGTTAAGAATTTTTATACTCATTAGTAGAGCAGAATAAAATTAATGTGTATTTTTTAAAAATTTTATCAGATTTATTTAATTTATAATGCATTTAACAATGTAAAGGGAAAATAAAAAAGGGAAAACCAAATTATGGCGCTGGCGCCATAATTTGGTGAAAAACCTTTAGTCCCGGGCCGTGCCACCGCCCAGGACTAAAGAGTCTTTAGCCCCGGTTCCAGGCTAGACCTTTAGTCCCGGTTCCAGCCTGGAACCACGGCTAAAGACCCTTTAGTCCCGGGCGGTGGCACGGCCCGGGACTAAAGGTGCCCTGCCCTATAAAGGGCAGAGCCCTTCTTCCTCCTCCTCCACCAAGCCCTAACCACCGCCGCGTCTCCTCGTCTTCGATCTTCTCGCAGAGCACCGCCGCGTCTCCTCGTCTTCGCCCCGCCGTACGTCGCGCTGCCATCGTCCTCCGGCCCCGCGCTCCTCCCCCGCCCCGGCGCGACGTCCCCGCGCTCCTCCCCCGCCCCGGCGCGACGTCCCCGCGCGCGCGCCGCCTAGACGCCACGCGCGCGCCGCCTAGTAGCCGCGCCGCCGTTTAATTTCCCGGCCGCCGCGCCGGCGGCCCCGCACGCGGCCCGTGCCGTTTGCCCGACCGACGCGGCTGGTGCTAGCCTGCAAACGGCGCGTGGTGGCGCGGCCGGCCCCGTTGCCGGCGGCCACCGGCCTTGTTTTGTTCCAATTTTTTTGGAAAATCGACACTGTAGCATTTTCGTTGGTATTTGACAAATATTGTCTAATCATGGACTAGCTAGGCTCAAAAGATTCGTGTCGTCAATTCCGACCAAACTATGTAATTAGTTTTTATTTTCGTCTATATTTAATACTTGATGCATGCGTCTAAAGATTCGATGTGACGGAGAATCTGGAATATTTTGCAAAATTTTTTGGTAACTAAACAAGGCCCTGGAGAAAGAAAAAAAATGAAGAAACATATAAAAAAACATAGAAAGAAAAAATTCATAATGTATATGTATATTAGGCCCTATTTAGTTCCTCACCCAAAAATAAGACACAGAAAGAACCCTAGTACTCGCCGTTGTAACCTTTGCAGCGCTGTTGTCGTCGCCATCGTGGAGCACCGCCGCGGAACACACACACACAATGTACACACACTTGATCATCTAGGGCCGACGCGCGCATGCGCGCGCGCGCGCACACACACACACACACCGGATCGATGTCTCTCTACCGTCTATCTCTCTCACACACACATACATATGTAAATATTTACATATGATATAATATTTGTTCCCTCTTTCTTCTTCCAGATCGAAGTCTCTCTGCCGTCGTCACCGAAGTCCCCGTCGAGTCTCCGCACCGACCGCCTTCTCTCCGCCGTCTCACCGCCTTCAAACTACAGGTATGTCGAGATGGATCTATTAGTGGTACAATTAGTGCTATAATTAGTGGTATAAATTAGTGGTATAATTATGATATATTTAATTATTAGCAAATGATATACACTAAACCCTAAAACTAAGCCCTAAACCCTAAACCCTAAACCCTAAACCCTAACCCCTGAACCCTAACCCCTAAACCCTAAACCCTAAACCCTAAGCCCTAAACACATATACTCTCTCTCTCTCACTTATTTGTGACCGGTTCACATCATGCCACTTTTGTTAGCAAATGATGTAAACCCTAAGCCATAAACCCTAAACCTTGAAACCTAAGCCGTAAACCCCAAACCCTTAGCCGTAAACTGTTGTAGAAAATCCTAAGTTGTAAACCCTAGTTTTATATATTGTTTCCTTGTCAGGTATACACAGTAGTGCTAGTAGTCATGTGTCACCAATTTCTTATAAATCTAGAATATTGCCTCTGCTCAAATTCATATATAATTAATTATTTTCATGTATATTATAGTACCAATTTCTTATTTATTTTCACGTAATATATATACGGTGTTCTTTAATGTAATTAGTGATGTTCTATGGTGTATTTAGTTTTTTTCAAGTAATATATATTTGATGTATTTAGTGATGTTCTATAGTGTTCTGTGATGTATTTAGTGATGTTCTAAGCCCTAAGACCTAAACCCTAAACCCTAAACCCTAGTTTTATATATTGTTTCCTTGTCAAGTATACACAGTAGTGCTAGTAGTGATGTGTCACATATTTCTGTAGAAATGGCCGATCCGAGAGAACACGAAGAGGAAATGATGAACCTGATCTGCGGTCCCACTGAAGAAGTTTATCACGATGATCGCGAAGGCGATGAAAACCCTGAGGGAATCGATGACTGCTCTCAGTATTTGGTCGACCCGAATGAGCAAGACAATGCTGGCCAGCAGGTCTGTAATATGGCAGTCTCCTTTGTTTTTACAGATATAATCCGAAATAATATCTTGTATTAAATTGTCTTTTTTCTTTCTACATAGCCCTCTGGCTCGACGACAACCACGGGGACCAGCCGGAGAGTACGAGGCCCAAAGAAGCCTATGGAGGGCCGGTTAGTAATCTCAGAATTCGAGGAAGCAACAGGCAAGCCACTTGGACCCCATTCAAGGGCCTTCGTGAACCACTTAGGGTACCTTGTCCGGGATAGGATCCCAATCAGTGTCCGTGAATGGAAGGAGAACAAGAAACACCCAGAAATCAGTTATGTCTCTATACGTGACAAGGAGCTACTCTGGGGTGATGTCTTGCAACATTTTACACTAGAGACAAACGATGAACAGTTGAAGGAAAGAGTCCGAGACTGGTCTATGAAGAAGATGGCACCAATGTTCCAGGGCTATAAGAAGCGTCTATATCAAGACTACATCAAGAAAAACATGACTCCAGATTTCAACTCTCCGAACTATGCGAAGCTACGGCCGTTTTGGGATGACTTTGTACGGTTCAAGATGTCCGAAGAGGCTCAAGAACGGGTCAGAAAGAACAAAGAGAATGCCCGACGCAAGACCTACCACCACACGATGGGATCAGGTGGCTACCAAACCGCAGTTTCTAAGTGGGAAAAGGCCGAAAAAGAGTTAATCGACAGGGGGTTGGTGCCCGAATCCCTCGAGTGGCCTGAGCGCGTGAAGCACTGGTTTTTCGCTCACGGAGGCTCACTGGACCTTGAGACCGGAAAGGTCGTGTATGGGGAACGCATCCAAGCTGTTGCGGAAAGATTCCATCAAGCCCGCTCCATCGCTGAAAGTGGAGAATGGCAGCCGAATAGAGATAAAGATGAATTGACATTCGCCCTGGGGAACCCTAAGCACGGTGGACGGACGAGAGGCTATGGCACCGTGTCATGGGAACATGCCTTCCCTGCTGATAGGGAAACTTATAGAAGCCGCCAGAGAAAGAAGGAAGAGGACAGGGAACAAATACGTAGATTGGAGGAAGGACTCATAAAGACCCAAGAAGTGGCTCAACGGGCCCTTGAGCGGGAGCAAGCGCTGAAGGCCACAATGGATGAGAAAATCCAAAAGGCCGTGGAGGAAGCTATAACTTCCCGCCTCCAAAGCTTATCACAGCCACCGGCCGCCAACATCAGCCCTTGCTCAGCTCATCTAAAGAGCAGTTGTGCTTCTACGGAGGCGCCTGCGAGGCAAGTTGATGACGTAGGGCTGCGATTCCCGGTGGATGACGTCACCGCTCCGTTGACGTCTTGTGAGCTCCATATTCTGGAGGGCGATGGCACAGTAAAGGTGGCTACCGGTGTCGTATCTCCTATCGACCCCACCAAGACACCAACAATCCACTCTGTCCCAATACCAGCCAGATATGCTTGTGTCTCGGTGGATAGAGTGGTCAGAGGCCTTGAAAATGTGCCTCTCGATATCGAAGGCGGTGATGGAGAGAAGACACTTGGTGAAGCGGAGAAGACATTCATATGTTGGAGGAAACGGTACATCATTATTCCTGGGGTGCCGCCGCCACAACCGAACCCTAGCAGGTGCGGATTATTGTGGACGCTACTGCTTTTTCTATAATTATATACTGTATCAAATTACATTTAGTCATGTATGCATATACCTTATTTGTTTTCTTCAAATCCAGGGCCTCCCCCCACCGAAGTCCGTCTGTCCATTCACCGCATGACCATAGTGCCGTGGGACACGACGACGACGACGACGTACAAGAGAAGGCCGCATCCCCACCACCGGCCGTCGCATCTCCTCCACGAAGGAATCCAACGCCGCCCGCGGTCGAATCTCCTCCACAACAACAAGCTCCACCTGCGCCACTGCCTCCGCCAATGCCGACGACAACGGCCGCCGCCTCATCGGCACCGGCTGGTGCTGCATCGAGGAGGAAGAGGTCGTCCGCCGAGACACAGAGATCACTCCAACCACCTGCGGCAAAGAGGAAAGCTTTGAACACGAAGATCCCGAAGATGACCAAGCTTCCATATGAGAAGACCGATGAGGAAGTGCTTGCTGCAAGCAAAGCGGAAGTCAAAGCATTCTTTGAAAAATGCAAAGCTAACAGAAAAGCCGAGCAAGAGCCGCCATACCTAATGTATCCTCGTTCAAAGCTACGTCAAGTGGTGCAGAAAATGACAGACGCGAACCGTGCTGCGAGTAAACAACCAGGGTCAACAATATCAGACTACGACCGTACTGTCCTAAAGAAAATCAAGGCAGACAAAAGAAAAGTCCAGCAAAAAGTTGCACAGCTCGGCGAACAAGCGCAACAATCAGTTCAGCCACTAGTGGTTGCGAAGGAGTATGGTTCAAATGCCAACTTGCTGGCAATGACTATACCTGCTAATGTGGACTTAGATGAGCTCGGAAATTGGATGGAAGAAACTGGGCTGCCCCTAGAAGCACTTCTAGGGCGTACCGATGCGCCAATCCACGGAGTTGTCGATGAATATCAGAGTCGGTACATTTACGGCAGGAGTATGTGCCACCCTGAGAAGGTACGAGGACTTGGTACGCAAATATACAAGCTTTACGAGTACTACTTGAGAGTCAGCTCAAAACATATACAAGAAGAATTGATTGCCGTCCGAGTCCGCGACCGACACTACTTCCGTGGAGATGACGTCATATGGATAGATTTTAGTGAAGTACACCAACTTCTCCATATGAATGCTCTTGACAAATCTCTCATGAGCTGCTACTGTCTGTAAGTGATTCTTCCTTTCAATCATTAATCCCATTATAGCATATGTATGTATTCGTAATAACTACGCTCACGATGTGCAGACACATGATGAGAGAACAAAGATTGAAAAAAGACAATCGAATTGGTTTCATCGATCCATATGTCGTGTACAAGGACACTAAAACTAAAGATCCATTGAATCTGAAGCCTAAGGAAATGGAGAAGAACCTCCGGAGGTTCTTTTATAACCAAAGACATACGGAGAAGATACTCTTCCCTTACAATATGGGGTAAGTGTTGTGTTATATCATGTCTTAGTTAATCTGGCATTAAGATATACATATATAAGTTGATTCTAAACAAATGCAGAGATCATTGGATACTCATTGAGATTAAGATCACGGAACAAAGAATACATGTGTGGGACTCAATGAAAAAAGACATGGCACTCTATCAAGACATAATAGACATGATCTAGAGGTAAGTATATATCATACTTTAAATACCGATGCGTGCTCTTTTACTTTATTATGCTACCAGTACCTAATCAACGAGCGTCTTATTGGGCAGGGCTTGGGCTTGGCTACAACAAAAATATCGTACGGATCTGAATGTGTCACTTCCTCCTCCTGTTCTACTCCCTTGGGTGCCCACGCAGCCGTTTGGAACGAATCTATGTGGATACTATGTTTGTGAATTTATGCGGTGCACCCTATTTAAATCTGCTCAAAGTGTTCTAAAAGTAAGTAACATGCATGTGTATACAGTAAATTCATATCTTATTTATTTGTTGAAACTAAATAGATTTTATGTATATTAATATCTTTTCTAACTAATGCAAATGGAAGGAGTGGAATATGAAAGATAAAGTGTTCGAGTACACATTACTCCTTGGAGTCCAGGAGACGATCGCCCGATTTATCAACGATCATGTCATTTCGGAAGACGGCGAGTTCCACTTATACCCGCAGGGCTTCAAGCCCATTCCAAACAAGGACGAACACTTGTATGAGCTTTGAGTGGGTGGACAAACATTATGTAATCATTAACCGGTGGCAGCACACTTGATTATTACTTGTACATAATATTATTATTGTAAATGTAATGTGTATGTACGTATGTGTATAGCTATATAATATATATAGATATATATATATATATTATACGGATAATATATATGTTGTTTCATACTTTATTTGTGTGCAATAATAATGATGCTCTCGTATAGGTGCAATGTATACGGATAATTGCGGCGTATACGATTAATTTGGAGAACATATACAATTGAAAACCAAAATCCATAAAGAAATGAAAAGGAAAAAGAAAAAAACAAAAACAAAAAACACCTTTAGTCCCGGTTGGTAATACCAACCGGGACTAAAAGGGGTGGCCAGGGGTGGCGCCACGTCACTGCCTGGTGCCCCCTTAGTCCCGGTTGGTGTTACCAACCGGGACAAAAGGTCCCCATTTAGTCCCGGGTCTGGGAGCCGGGACTAAAGGTGGGACTTTTAGTCCCGATCCCTTAGTCCCGGCTCGCCACCCGGGAATACAAGTGGTTTTCGACTGGGACTAAAGTCCTGTCCAGTGCACCTCCCAGATCCGCTCAGCCCCAGCGCCCTCCGCCAGCCAAGCCCAGACAGCCCTCGCAACCCAACAGCAACACCGACCGGAGCAGATCCAGCTCACTCTCCGCTCGCCACGCCACCGCCGCCGCCACTGATCCACACCCGCCGCCCGGAGCCAGACGACGACCTGGCTGTTCCTGCCACGGCGGAGTCCACATCAACAAGACCCAAGAAGCTCTCGTTCGCTGAGGTGGTCAAATTGGGAGCTTCAGCTTTGGGCAAACTTCACCAACCTCAGCCTTGGCGCCTCAAATCAGTCGTCAATGTGCCCAGAGGGAGCACTTACTCCGGCCATGCTGCTGCAGAGGCCTCGTCACATCGGCGTGCAGCTGGCCTGGGCTCTCCGTCGCGTCGTAGCTCGGTGCCCAGGAAGGACATTTACTACGGGCGCGCCTCCGCCATGGCTTCGCCCTATCGCCGCAGGGATGGTACTGGGTATCCGTCGCATCACCGCTCAGCCGGCCACTAGTGGAACGCGCAACGGCCAACAGGAGAGTCGCTGCTCAAAAGGATTCAATTTATCTCAGAGGGCTGGAAGGAGGTACGGAAGAAATATTGGTGACGAAATTCAAGTCGCTCGCCAACCACCCGCCGCTCAGGGCCAGTTCACCGTGTTCTGCATTCAAGTGAAGCAAGGCCCCAACTCTCGTCTGGCCTCAGAAGCTTCCGTTGCAAAACGGACGGGAGATGCTTTCTGTGTCTCGCGACTGACCACAGAGCTGCCCATTGCCGAGACCCAGTCCGTTGTTTCCGTTGCCAGCGCTCTGGGCACAGGGAGCGCGATGCCAGAAGGTGACTGCGAGCAAGCCAACCAAGCCGAACAAGCCGCTACAACCCCCTCCGTCTCGGAGGGATGACATTCATCCACCGCCGCCCCCTCCACCTCCGCCTTCGACTTCCACTTCCATGGCGATGCTGGGAGACCCGGCCACCCGCCCGGATGAGGATGAATGTCTCATCCCAACCACCTACGCCATTGACGCGAGTCTGCGCGAATGGGAGGACACGGCGGCTGTCTGGTGGGCCATGACGGCGCCGCCCGGTACGGGGCCTAGGCAGATTGAGGCGGTGCTGCGCGACGAGTTTAGGCTCCGCCACGGTGAAGTCATCGTCACCAGTCACCACCCGGAGACCTTCCTCATCAAGTTCCAGCACCGCCACCACTGCGCCCAGACCCTCAAGCAGGGCTTCACGAAGCGCCACGACATCGACATCCACTTCATCAAGTGGCGCAGCCTCAAGAATGCCCTGGCTGTCACTCTGCTGTTCAGGGTCAAGCTCTGCCTCGACGGCATCCCGACCCATGCTTGGGATGCAGAGATCGTGGAGCGCATCATTGGCAGGCGCTGCGCCTTGGAGACCATCGAGACGAACCTGCTGCATCCGGCTGAGACGAAGACGGTGGACCTATGGGCTTGGACTGCAAATCCGAGCCTTATCCCCAAGAAGGTGTGGCTGACCTTCACCAGCCGTGCAAAGGATGCTGTCCTGGCATCCATAATGGTGCCAGAGACACCACAGGAGCACTGGCAGCACGGGAGCAAGCATGGGGTCATCATCCACCTGGAAGAAATCCACGACTACACCGTCTCCACCGTCGACAACAACGGTAAGTTCTCTCCTGGTAAGCGTCGACTCCCTGAGTGGCATTTGGGTGTGATTGATGGTCACCAGGTCCCACCGCGAGCCTTCGATGAATTCCCCCATCACCCACCACCACCGCATACCAGCAACAACGAACGCGGTGGCGGTAGCAAGGCAGCATGACGCCACGATAACCATGGCCCCAAGGGCAAGTACAACAACGACCACCCGGGCTATGACTTCGGCGGCAGTCATAGGCGTCGTCATGACGACGACAACGATGACTACGATGACCGCGGCCATGGGAGCCGTGACGGTCGCGAACGCGGCCGTGACTACTGGGGCCGCTACAACGATGACGCCCCGGTGTACCGCGAGCGCTCCCGCTCACCCCGCAGGCGTGTGTGGGGACAGGGCGGGGGGCACAGGGCGCGCCAACAAGATGAGTTCAAGACGTCGCAAGACCTCCTAGAAGTACTGCCCCAGCTCAACCAACTGCATAACTTGCAGAGCTGCAGGCTTCAGGACCTGTTCAAGGTTCATGCTGCAGCGCCGTAGGATGCTGCCCAACACATTATCGGCTGGCCGGGAGAGGAAAAGGCAGTCTGAGGCTTCATGGCAGCCATACAAACACTACTCAATGACTACATCGCCAAGGCCTGCACGCTGGCTGCTAGCCTAGGCCTCGTGGGGGCACCCCCAATGGCTAACCAGAGCAATGGCGGCTCTGGGATTGGTGCCACTGGGAATGAAGCCTCGTCCGCCGCACTCAAGCATGCTGCACCGAACACCACTGTTCCGTTGTCTGATGTCTTCGCACGCCTCCTGCGGGACATTCTGACAAAAAGTACAACGACACCAATCCTGCATGCAGCTGTGGCGCCAGAGTGCTCCATCACTAAAGTGGACCAGGCTCTACAACTGCTACAGCTTCAACCGCCTGGGGCAGCTGCACCTGCCCAAGCCACAGCAGAGCCTACCTCGCCAATCGTCAACATGGAGGCCGCGTGCTACCAGGCTATCTTCGCAGGTCCGAATGTTCAAAACACTAACATTGCTCAAACTGATGAACTCCCTCACAGTAACAGCCCTCCTGTGTGGGGACAAACTCCATCAGGTGTTGCTGCTTTCTTCGCCAACGTGACGCCGCCGATCATCCAGAGCAATCCCATCCCGCCGAAGGCCCCGCCAGCAATACAGCAACGTCGCAGGCGTCAGCGCCAAGTCTTCGACATGTCATCGGTACGCCGCAGTGCACGCCTTGCCAAAAATCAACCTATGACACAGATGCAGCGTGCACAAAAGAACTTATGCAGGAAGCTGGGACTTTTGTAGGATGATCTCCAACCTGTTGAAATTGCCTTGCATGAATTTGTCGCCATGTTCAATGGGCCGCTGCCGGATCATGTGATTGCGGCGCTCTGTGAGATGTTCAACTTGGAGGAACACTTAGCAATGGAGATTGACGAGGCCCTCATCAATCTGGCAGGAGAAGGAGTCGCTGACCTCCAAGAGGCAACGCTACCTGCTGCAACCTGAAGCAAGCAGTCTGATGGCTCATGAGTTTTAACTCTGTTATCATTATGCATCCAGATTTCAAACCTTCATGGTTGTGACTTTTTTATTCCAGCTCCTATGTTGTACTACCTAAGGCAAGATTGCTGCACCATCTGAAGACCTGTTGCACTGTTTTATTCCGGCTACCACGCTCTAGTAATTTTATTCAACTCCAAACTGTCTTCCTCTTATGTGCTCTGTGCAAAGCGATTTTCAGTAGACTTCATGTTGTGCCTGTGACTGCTGCATTTTACAACTCTCCTACACATTACTGTGTACTACTGCTTCTCCTCGCCTTCAGGCTGCTATTTCCTGCACTTTTTTTGGTTTGGGCCGCCTGTAGGGTTTGTTGGGTTCACAAATGATAGGGCCAAACATAGATATATTATGCTGGAACGTCTGTGGTTTGAATCGCCAAGATAGGAAGGATGTTGTGCATCAGACTTTGGCAACCACAAGGTGCCACATTGCTTGCCTCCAAGAATCAAAGCTGTCCTCTTTGGATCAGCACACTGCAGCCTCCCTGGGCGGTTTCTGTTTGCGTAGCTTTGTGTCTAAGCCTGCGACTGGCCTACTTGGAACGCGTGGAGGAATCGTTGTTCTTTGGAATGAAGATTGCATCACTTTAAGCAACTGTGTCACGGGAGAATTCCACCTTTCAGCTGACATTGAAGTTAGGGAGTGCTTAACAAAGTTTAGACTATCTGTTATCTACGGGCCAACTAGATACCGAGCACGTCAAAGGTTCCTAGAGGAACTAAAAGGAATCAAGCCAGAGAACAATACACGGTGGCTACTCTTTGGTGATTTCAATTTAATTTGCAAGGCGACTGACAAGAACAATAGAAGGCTAAATCTTAGTCTAATGCGACAATTCCGTGAGGCCCTGAATGAGTGTGAACTTCAGGAGATACACCTCCAAAATCGTAAATTCACATGGAGCAATGAAAGGCGCCAACCAACGTTGATGAAACTAGATAGATTTCTTTGCAATGCCGAGTGGGACTCAGCATTTCCCTTGCACGTCCTACATGCCCTATCCACACCTCTCTATCCGATCATGCTCCACTCCTGCTCTCCAACCAAAGTGGCCCGGGACGGCCAAGGACATTTCGCTTCGAAAATTTCTGGGTTAGACTCCCAGCTTTCAAAGATGTGGTAATGAAGGCATGGGAGGAACACACAGATCATCATGAGCCTTTCCACGTCCTATACAACAAGTTGCGCGTCACAGCACAACACTTGAAAAAATGGAGCAACGGAATTTGCTCAGATGCTAAAATGAAACTACATATGGCACTAGAAGTCATCTTACGTTTAGATGTTGCACAAGAAAACAGAAGCTTATCATTGGCAGAATTCAACCTCAGAGCAAAGCTGAAAAGATGGGTTCTAGGCTTGGCAGTCATTGAAAGAGCCAGAACTAGGCAAGCATCGCGTGTGACCAATATCAAATTGGGCGACGCTAACACAAAATATTTTCATCGAAGAGTAAACACGAGGAGAAGGAAGAACCACATCCAGAGGTTACGGAAAGACCAAGGATGGGCGGTCTCACATGAGGAAAAATCCGCAGTGGTTCAGGAGCATTTCCAAAAAATTATGAACCGGCCGCCGCAAAGGCAAATTGATCTAAACTGGGAGCGTCTACAAATTTCACCACATAACCTTGACATGCTTGCCGATGAATTTATAGAAACTGAGATCAGGTGTGCCATCAACCAGATGCCTTCCGACAAGGCACCCGGTCCTGATGGCTTCACGAGCCTTTTTTTCAAAGAATGTTGGGACATTATCAAGGTGGATGTCATGAACGCAGCTAATGCTTTCCATCAGCTGCGCACCTTCAATTTAGCCATTCTCAACACAGCGAATGTCGTGCTCATTCCAAAAAAGGATGGGGCTGAGGCGATCGCAGACTTTAGGCCCATAAGCTTAATTCACTCCTTCGCAAAGATCATCGCAAAGGTCATGGCAATGCACCTAGCGCCCCACATGAACAGATTGATCTCCAAGAGTTAGAGCGCCTTCATTAAAAAAAGAAGCATCCACGACAACTTCATGTCAGTTCGATGTGTTGTGCGTCGATTCCATAGAGCCAAGATGCCTGCCCTGTTTTTGAAGCTTGACATTTCAAAAGCTTTTGACTCGGTCCGCTGGGAGTACCTACTCACTCTAATGAGCAAGCTCGGCTTCCCCCCCAAAATGGAGGGAGTGGGTGGCTGCACTATTATCAACCTCATCTTCCCGAATCCTTCTAAATGGTGTCCCCAATGCGCCTATTAAACACGTAGGGGAGTTCGCCAGAGGGACCCTCTGTCACCGTACAGTGCATGTCTAGGCTCTTTCTGTTTAATATAATACGCAGCTCTCCTGCCGGTTTCGTTAAAAAAAACTGTTTAAGTATGAAACGACTGGAATTTCTTTCATTGTATTCTTCAGCAATACACTATGTCAAAAAAAACACTTCACAGACGTGTGTTGCATGCGTCGGGAATAATGTGTCTGTAATAAGGCTTATTACACATATGCAAAACAAGCGTCTATATTAAGAATACATCTACAGATGCACGTACCAACATGTGACTGTGATTAAATTGAATATGTGTCTGTGTGAATGACAACATTCATACGCGTGTATGTTGGAGACTTGGCCACGCCTTCACCCCCAGTTGCGTCAAAAAGAGAGTTTGGCACCATCGCAGGTGCTAGAGCCTCCGCGCCTCAGACCTTCGGATGGAAAGGGATGAAGGTCCCAAGCAAACTTGACACTAATACAAATTGTGTAGCGAGTCGTGCATGCAGGGACCGGCCTGGCGCGGAGGATCACAAAAGAAGAAGGGCACATCCTTCGTCCTTTACACAACGAGGGATATGCCAAGTACGACCGGGGGTGAGCTGAGGAACCAGTAGGATGCAGACGGAGGACCTTCAGCGCTCGCATGGCGGAGGATCCGCGAGCCTTGGCACAGGTGAGGCAAAGGTTCGGACTATGGTAGAGTCAGGACTCCGACGTGGAGGCGTGTGAAGAGCTCGCAGTTCGAAATTACTCAAGTAACCCTGTGAACTATAGACCGCGATGATAGAATATGCTGGAATATTCCACCACCGTCACGGGGCATTCTTGTAATGGACCCAGGTCAAGATCCGCGCCCTATATAAAGGGATGTAAATGCTCTTGCAAGAGTTAGTGTGACTAGGTGTGCTTTGCTTTCGTCCAGAATATCGGTGGGTAGGCCATGCTCTCTAGACACATAGGTAAGCTCTCGAGCCACCATTGCTCCTCTCTTTCCCGCTTCTCTGCCGGAGCTGCTATATGTAGTTAAGCTCTAAGTCTAACTCTAATTCGTTCCTCTCTGCTGTGTGCTTGATCTTGTACTCCGATCATGCTTCGCCACCTCTCATGCAATTGCAGGCGATCACCATCGACGTTCTTAGCTCTCCTCCATGCTCTTGCCTTTGGCCTTTTGTTCTCTAGTGTGTGCTCTTTTCTCTGTGAACAATGGTGAGCTTGTGTGAAATTGTGATGAATGATTGCAATGTGAACTAAGTCTACTGAGAAAAACATGACTTTTATTACTAAGGCATTGATGAATTTTGCTTATATTCTTCTATTGTCAATCTTTTTTTGTAGACTATGGAGGATCAAGGCCACTGGATGTATGTTATGAATCGTACTTCTAATGACTACATGGAAGGACTCAATAATTTGCTAGCTATGTTGTGCCCATGTTTTGACTATAAGAATGAGAACTAGTACCTGAATAAGTGTTTAGTCCATGCGCACCTAATTCTTTGAGGATTCATGGATGACTACATAAGTTGGAACAAACATGGAGAAGAAGGTGTAAATAATGGAGATGGTGTGGAAAGACTTCGTGCCGATATTCACAATTGCCCCACTGTCCACCAACATGTTATGAACTAGGTTGACATTGATATGGTCCTTCACATGCAAGGCTTGAGATGATTGATAGGATGTTCTAGTTTCTTAAATGTAGCATCATATACCAGAAAATTGAACACCATTGCGGCTGAATCATCCTCAACAATATAGTAATCGACAGACAAAACAACCATATTGACTTCCTCTCTTTCTTGGATGGCTCATCTCCTCATCAGGAACCTTAGGAACCTCCATGCCAACTAGAGCAGCAACGGTGTAAGAAAAAACATTGGAGGACACCTCAGAGGCACCCAAGCTAGTGGAAGTTGGCTTAGCTGACTCTCGGGCTTCTAGAGGAGCATCAGTAGGGGCAGTCGGCTCATCCGACTCAGGAGCCTAATCAACTGGGCAACAACAGTAGCAACTTGACCTTCTGGAGGGATTTTGACGTGTTTAGAGTTGAGGCCTTCACCCTCTTCCTTGGCAAGCATCTTCCTCTTCTGTTGCTCTGCCAAGGATGCTGCAACTTACGCCATTGAGTCTTATTCAACCCACGAGGACAACATATGGGTTGATGATACATGGAACTCCCTTTAGTGCATTTCTTCTCTTCAATTCGAGCAACTTCCTTAGAAACCTCATCTTGCTTGTTTTCTATGATCTCTTCAATTACAATAGGCCCATCATGATTGGTGACAGGAGCTTCCACAGAGCCGATTGTGGTGAGTGATTGAGATGTAGCTCTTGGTGAGAAAATAATAGGAACCTCAATCTTCTTAGGCACATACACTTGTTGTGGTGCCGCCAGAGTCTTGTGGAGCTTTAATCTTAGATGGAAACACCTGGTTATGATTTATACCGCTAGAGCTCAATTGGCCTTTGTTCAATCGGCTAAAGACATAGGGTATTGAAACTGAACTAACACGCTCTCCCCACCTTTGTTGACTATGCTTAGGTACCACCAGAGGATATGGCACCCAAACTCCATAGGGACCCCACTGTGGTGTGACTAGAGGTGGAATTGGGGGACCCCAACGAGACACACGAGGAGCAACTGTTTGAAATGGAACTACTAGCGGCATGACCATCAATTGCTTAGTCTTCTCATCTTCTTCCTTGGGTGGAGTAGATTCTCTTTTTTCAATGGTCGATTCTTAGAACTATCCTTATCTTTTTTATACTTGGTCGTGAGCCTATCAAAAGTACATGGTGATCTCACCACAAGCTCCCCTCTATTCTTTTTATCATTAGTCTTTGAAGTACCAATCTTTGGTCTATGTGGAATCAATGTGTGCATAACATGAACACCCATGGAACTAGAGCTGCTCGAACCGAGGTGTCGGCTAATTCGACTAGGGTAGTTGGCTCAACTAACTTGGCTAAGGTGTTTGAGTTAGCTAAGCTGACTCTCTTAGTTGGTTGAGCTGACTAGCTCTGCTATGGTATGGAGTTGGCCTAACCAACTACTCTAGTCGGCCTGACCAGCCTCTACTGTGCCACCACCGTTTTATACCATAGTTGTCTTCTTAGATATTATGTTGATTTAGCAATAATCTTCAACTTGTTCTTGCCTTGATCATCATTCTCAAGCACCACTTTGTGCCACGAATTCATTTCAACATCCGGTGCTACGTGTGATTCACCAATAAGCACATTCTTGTCTTCAGTTGTATCGGCTTGCTCTAGACAGATCAAAACAGCAGATTGTCCTGCTTTATTTGTATGCATTGGAAAAGGACCTTGTCAACTTGCATATCAGAAAGACTCAATTGTCCATCATTACGGGCCGATTGGACCTGTCAATAAAAAACATTGCAATCATTAGTGGCATGAGAAAGGAGTTATAAAATTTATAATAAGCTCTTCTCTTTAACTCATCAGCTAAAGGCAATGTATAATTAATCTTAATATAACCGAATTTTAACAATTCATCAAAGGTTCTGTCACATTTAGAAAAATCAAAAGTAAAATTCATCTCGACACCCTAATTCTTATGAAATGGTATGAA
The DNA here is from genome assembly GCF_000003195.3 of Sorghum bicolor. NCBI lineage: Eukaryota > Viridiplantae > Streptophyta > Magnoliopsida > Poales > Poaceae > Sorghum > Sorghum bicolor. The sequence goes on along the minus strand of NC_012879.2, from coordinate 10,729,183 downwards.
AGATGGGCAAGTAACTATCTTATTCTCTATTAGCCATTTAATTTTAGCAGGGAAAACTTCTCTATTCTCATCATTAGAAAAATCAGAATGATCATCACAGATATACACATTATGATGGTTAGATTTATAAGCATCACAAGACTCCATAATGCACGATTCGATGACCCTTTGCAACAATTGGTTAACATTCACAAATTCGTGATGCTCAAGTTTATCCCTAATACTCGAACGTAAGCTAGCGGAGCATAAGTCAACTAAATCTCTTTCAGAAATCATTAAATGAAAATAGTGGTTCTTAATCTCTCTATATTGTTTAACAAGACCAAGAATGAACTCATGCGCCCTTGATGAACCGATGCAAGATGTGATAATCTGGTGTCATGGGTATCGGTATAAAAGTGACTATGAAATTTCTCTTTTAACTCACCTCATGAACCAAGAGAACAAGATGGCAATGCGGTAAGCCATGCAAAAGATGTGCTAGTAAGAGATAATGAAAAATTACGAACTTTCATAAAGTCATAAGCACTAGCTTCGCCCAACTGTGCAAGAAACATGCTAATGTGCTCCATGATAGATTTACTATTGTCACCACTAAATTTATAAAAATCAGGTACCTTCCACCCATCTAGTGCTGTTATAAAATCAAAGTGTGAAGGATATGGCTTGCGGTATGTAGTACAACTAGGCTCATTTTGAACACCTAAAATTTCTTCAAGTGATCTAGACAATTCTTCCATAAACCGATTCAAAGAATCATTAAAATCGGTAATAGAAGCAATAGGTGCGGCATGTCTATCATCAAGTATAGGAATTTGACTTAGCGACTTCGGTGGGTTTAGGAGAATGTTTTTTTCCTGCCGAAGCTCAATTTTTTGTTTCCCTTTGATCGGTTCAAGTGTTTTGAGCCAAATTTTGACTATAGATAACAATTTGATTAGATGGAGCACTAACAGCTAAACCAGCCCTATCAGTTTCAAGTGTCGAAGAAGCCTACGTTGCTACTGCATATAAATTTTGGTTTTTATAAAAATTCAAAGGCATGCCAAACTCAGGTTGTTTAGAAAAAGAACCAACACCCGATGCATTGCCATCGGTTGTTTTCCCTTCTAACTTATCAAAACGAGCCATGATCTTATTTATTGCAACTAAAAAGTTATTATCTATGGCCTTCTTATGATCATCCATCATAGTAGCATAATTGCATGTGTATAAGGATCTTCATCAAATTTAGGTTCAGTTACGTCGGGTACAAAAGTCCCGGTTGATGAAGAAGTGATGAAGTCTGGTTCCTTGAATTGATTGACCTTGTCCCTCTGATCATTAGTGCAACTCTAAAGAAAAGTGTAATACCCGATTTTAAGGACAAAACCAGATATGTACCATATGTGAGTTTTAGAAGCTGTTGATATTTGGCAACGCAATAAGGAAATGATCCGCAAGCGCACGGATATCGGTGAGCATTTCACCCGGGAGGTTATCCAGAGTTATCGTATTTATATTTTTACCACTGGGAGAAAAGGGTGCATCTGACTAACCAAATCTATTGCTACTACCCCTTTAGGCTACAAAGAATGTTTCTCGATGTGAGTGATGTACAGAGAAGACTGCAACCGTAGTCTCGTTCTAACCTTGGTAAGGATGATCTATTGTTCTATTGGGGAAGCTTACGGAATCTAGACACCACAAAGGATGTTCGACCCGCACCTATAAACCCTACCCTTCCTGCTAACGAGATGTGGGATACAAAGGTAACTCGGAAATGTCACGTTCCTCGCTACTACCACTGTCCAGCTAGTCAGGGGATATCTATGAGCACCCTAGCCTAAACACCACGTTTACGCTAGCAATGATTACTCTAATACTCAACCGGAAGAGATTAAAGTAAACTCATAAACCAAAGAACAATAAAACAAGAACTTACTAGAATTAGAAGTCGAATTACTGAAGAATCCTAGGAGAAAGCTTCGGGTTAGGAGAACTTGATCCCGCAGGTACAACCTCGGAATAGACACCGACAGGCCGGCCTTCCTCCGATCTACACCTCCACTCTATCTCCCTCAATCTAGTAGAAACTAGAAGATCTAATTCTACTCACATTGGATGCTAAGCCTAAAATAAATTTTATTTAGAGGAGAGGTATTCCTTCGAGGGATCCTCTCAACTCTATGAAAAACTTGTCTCCTCCAGGGGCCAGGGGGTCTAGTTTTATAGTCCCCTCAAGTGAACGTGAGCTATTGGATCAAACTGACATTGATTGGACGGTTATCCTTGATCATTTAGGTCGGTGGAGAGTAATCCCCGAAGAGAGTCCTGTTTGGACTCCAAGTCAGGGCGGGCGCCCTGCCTCTGGGCCCGTTCGGCCTCCGCTTCCTTCCCGTTGCTTCTGGAGTCTTCTAGATTATAGAAAATTATGCGGCACGTTAATATCTCTATGTAATCCCGACGTGTGGGCCTTTCTTCCATATTTCCTGATAACCCCCTACCGAAATAGACAAACACCAAAACTCGTGGAATTCTGTCAGATAAAACCCTAAGTCTAGGTGTTGGTTGCATTAGGATCCTTTTGTTTATTTATTTGATGATTATATTTGGTACTTAAGGACCGTCAACAACTCCCCCAAGCTTACCTCTTGCTTGTCCCTGAGCAAGGATGAACTCAAGAGTTTCTGCAGTGGTTTCATGCCTTAAAAGTAAGATCTCATCTCTGAGTTAGGGTAAACTGTTAAGACTTAAAACTTACTCATTTTACCTTTCACCATAGGGCTTGTAACTGTCACCTATGTCTTGAGCAGTTAAAAGATAGAATGGTCAAGTCCTGGAGTTTTTGCAGATTTTCAAATAAAACTCAGAGATTCCTTGTATGACTCTCTCAAATCTCTCTTTTGTGGTATTTCTAGATCTTTCCAAGGCAGTAATGGTATATGCCTTCTCTCAAAGTATGTGGTATTTTTAGTATGAGGCATAATGATATTGCCTTCTCTCTCACCCTACTCTAATAAGGTATTGATATCTGGAGCTCATAGGTGGGAGACAGATAATACATACTTATAAGAAATTTATTGCATAGTCAAACCATAGATCTAGAAGAACGAGTCAATAAGTCAAATCAAGATGTGCATGTGTGGCGAGTGAATGGTGTATGGTGATGATGGTGATAACAATGGTGAAAGTCTAGTTCTACTTTTGCTCTTTTTTTAGGGGATACATACCTTTCTTGCACTTTGAAGCTTTTTGAGGAGAATGAGATGCTCTATATTTTCTTTCCTCTCAGGTGGGTATCTTGTACCTCTAATTCTACTGTCGGACACTTGTCCATTTTTACCTCTCGTCTCACTTTTTGTTTTCTTCGAGGTTCCGAGCACTTGCCCCTTTTTATTTCCTCGTATCCTCTTTTTTTTAGAGCACTCATCTCCTTAAATAATATAGCAAGTGGTAGTAACCGAGATAACTCGCGCATTTATTTCACAGGGAAAAATAGAAATATTTTTGGCTATTCTCTCCCGGATTAGGAGTAGAATACTTTTGGGTGGCTCTGGAGATGGAAATGAGTGGATGTATGTGGATGCGTACTTCCGGAGTAGAAGCAGCATATACGAGTGAACGTGCAAGTGAATCTTGATTTTAACCACATGACAAGCTCCTAAGGGTCTACACAGCTTGACCACACTCAATGCTCATAAGCGGTAAAAAGTAAATGTGTGGCTCAAAGTCTAGCAAGCATGTATATATGGTTGTGGTAGGAATTTAAACTCTAATCATACTGGAACTCATCATGTGTTATTTTAAAGATTTTCAAAATAAAATTCTCCAGAATTCTAGCATCTCTAGGAATAGCAGCTCAACCTTCCCATATCATATCCGTTAACAACTTAGACTTTAGATCAAGTACTCTTCCCACAAGCTAAGGTTTAGAGTAGGTTTGAATTATAACAGTTATGCCTAAACTTGAGAGAGATTTTAATTTTGAGAACTAGTCATGGGAGAGCAACTATTCATCATTTCCATGTGAGAGCTTATCACGAGGGTTCATAGCAAACTTTATTTATTTATTTATTTAGCAAACTAAGCAAAGATATATATAAAAGCACAAAATCTTTATTTGGGTTTTTTATGATTATGCATTTTTTTATTATTTGAGTAAAGTATAAACGTGAGTAGAAACACTTAGCTGGATAAATGGGGGTGCTCTCCCCCAAGCTGGATTTTGACGTAATTTCTTCTCATGTAGCTAGCAGGTGGTGGAGGTGTTTTTGGAAAGTTGGCAGTACCCTAACAGCGATTAGGATGTCCTCCGTCTGCTATTCTTCTTTGATCCTTGAATTCTATGGAGCTCAAATAGACAACAAAGCTTTGTGAAACTGGTTAAGTGTTAGCATAAAATATCTAGCCTTTATCATGTTGAGCCTCCTCAATAAATGTTATTTATTTAGCAGGATCATGCACTTATTATTTTTATATTTTTATTGTAAGATGAAAACATATTTATTTTATGCCACCACAGTGAATGTACCTATGAGTTTTATGCCATGAGCATACTCACATGGGGCTTACTATTTTTTTACATTTTTATTTTTTTTCGAGACGATATGAACCTGATTAACTAAGCAAACTATTTTAAATAGTTGAAAGGAAAAGGATAACTACCAAGTTTACCTCTTGGCAAGGCGTTCGGTGTTTTTAAGTCCTCCGAACGGGACTATCCGTCTTCTCAGTCGTCCTGGGATTCGTTGGATGGCGTAGTCGGTGGTTCCGGGGGCTATAATTATCTTCTTTCTCCACACCTAACTCGATGCTACGGTCTCCTCAGGACAGTTCTGTTCAAGCTGTATGTCTTCAGACCTTATCACTTCTCCTTCATAGTCTACCCATCCGTCCTTGATGATTTGCCTCCTCTGGTTTCAGTTGCGTCGTCTTCTTCAGAGGAAAGTGTATGTGGACTTCTCCGGTTCCGATATATATGATGGCTTTGATAGTGATGAGGAACGTTCTTCCAAGGATGGTGGGTGGATCATACTCGTCTTCTCCCATGTTAATGACCTGAAAATCATCTGGAGCTGAATGTATATTGGTTGTAGGGGCATGGTTCCATGCAGAAGCTGATAAGTGACTACGGCCATTATGTTAACGTCAGATCCGGTGTCTTAGAGTGTCTTCTGAAAAGAGTATCCATTGATTGTGCACTCGATCCTTCTTGATCAGGAAAGGCGACTTGAGTCGACGATCTTGACCTCCTCCGACAAGGATCTAATGTTTTAAGTCTTCTAGACAAGACTTCTCACCGTCTTCATCTTTTAGGTGCATCATTTGATTAGGTGTGGACCTTGACGTCTGCACCCCTTGATACGGTGTCACCTATGTTCTTCGTTTGTCCAGCAGTTCAAAGTGTGGTGTTGGCAATATCCTGCTCAGTGTGTTTGTGCTCGTAGATCCAAGTCCTTCACTTAGTGGAATCTGGGAGTTGTAAAACTCCTTCAGGTTTTGCTCGAAGTGTACCTGCTCATAGAGACAAGGCAGAGATCAAGTGCATGGGCCCTGTTGGTGAAAAAACCAACAAAACCAAAAGTGTATTTGTTATTCTCTAACCTTAAGCATAGTGAGCAAGATAAAGTTGATGGATCATGATTGTAGCATTTGAAACATTTGCCAGATTAGATTGCTTGACCTAATGGAAAGATAATCTATCTATATATATATATATTTTGTTTATATCTTCCAAAGATTGAATGTGCAACATATTAGCTTATATGATTAGGAGTGTGGGATCACGAAGGTAGTACTAAGAACAAAGATTAAAGGACTAAACATGTTGAATTAATTGGGTTGGTTAATTTATGTTTGTCTCTCTATTTATGTGAATGCCAGAACCAAGGAGAAGCTTATAAAAGTGATAGTCAAGTACCTTAAGATGTTACCTTACTTGAAGAGTGATGGTATAGTATCACCTTGTGGAAGCTTTCCTTTCTTAGCGGTTGTGCATCGTGTTTGTGGCACTCTTTGTCTCGTTCCATGGATCATCTCTCTATGATGAATGAGCTATGTCCTTCTTGTGCAAATTGTTACACTTCATGTGTCTCTCTCTTTATCTCTGATGTGAGTTTATCTCAAGACTTCCCATGTTGATATTGAAAGTTTTCCTGCAGGGGTTAGTCCGACAAAATATACCAATGCCTACTCAAGCAGTTTTTAGTTCAGTAACCAAACTGGACTCCATGTCTAATCAGATTAAGGAAGGCTATTTAACCTAAACACCACGCTTAATTTAAAATCCAATAGAAGTATGTACAGTACTTCCAAACTAACACTTACTAAGATAACCATAGGTAGCATGATGGCTTTTATAGAGATCTACTCAAGTGGAGAAGTAGTGTGACTAGTATTTAACAAATTGAGCATGTCTCAAAGGTAGGGATAACCAACATAGCAACATGGCAAAAGATGTTTTTATGTAAAGTACTCCCCCAAGCTTGAATTTTGCAAAATTCAAGATTGGATGAATTTAATTCAATGTTGCATGATGATTGGTTGGGCATACCTCGCGCTTGTCATTCCTCGGATCTTCTTGCTCCAATCCTAGAAAGGTTAGTGACACGAATACCCGAAGGAATATTTCTACAATTATCTTTATATGCTCAATACACAAGGCAATGTTGCAAATAATTAGAAGTTCATGTCACGATCTGATAAGTGCTTGTTTTAGGACACTAAGCTTGTCCTTGGGAAACCATTAATTTATGCCAGCAAAGTGGTTTCCCCTCTAACGCTGACCTATATCAAGATTAACTCAACGATATCTGCAATATTTATTATAGACATATGCATCGACAACCGCCCTTTTATAGTTTTTATAAATGAAGAGGAAGAGGGGGTTGGAGATCTCAAATGTGGTAAGGTTGGAGAGACCAATTGATTGGAGAGATGTTTTATATGAACAAGGACTTGGTGAGGTATTTATGAAATAATTTCCATGCTCACTGTTGTTTCTCTCATTTTCAAACTCCAAGGATGATTCTTCATGAATGCTTAAAATTCCTCTAGGATTGTCTCTCAAGTTTGTTTTATCCATCCATTCAATGGTGATAGCACATGGATTTTTAATGCCCTCTAGCCATTGATGTTGCTCTTCTCGATCCTCCTTGTGGTCTTGGTGACTCTTATGCATGGGATGTCTATAGAGATTCATAGGATCATCAGGAGGTTCAAGAGAAAGATCATAGTAGAAATTATTAGGCTCAAGGATGGGTTGGATAGCCGAATCATGGGATTGGAATGTTTGGAAATCGGTTATTGAAACTTCCTTTCCTTGTCTAGGAGATGATTCCTTCTCTATCTCTAGAAATTTTTTATGAAGACTAGTGCAAGAAGGATGTCCACAAATGAAGACATACCTTCCTTTACTGATAGATAAAGAAAGAAAGACTCTACCAAAGGTTATATGATTAAGACCAATGTGAAAATATCGAGAAAAAACATGGTCTTGTAGGGCTAGGTCTAAACCAGAATTTATAGAAAGATTAATAGATTCCCTAGGTGTAGCTAAAAGTGCATTATCTTCTTGATTAAAAGATAGGACCTCAGCTATAGAAAAGGGTTGGTTTTGACCTATTGCAATCAACTCCGGACACAGATCATAATTAGGGGCAGGACTTGTTGACTCCCATAGTCTATGGCTGGTCTCCGAAGGTGCAAAGAATTCAATAATAGGTATGGAATTTAAGTTATCCATAAAGATAAAAACAAAAAGATAAAAGAATAAAAGTATAAAAGTATAAAAGTATAATACAAGATAATAGCAAGACTTAAAGTTATCTCAGCAAACCATCTTTCTCCCCGGCAACGGCGCCAGAAATGCTTGTTGATATTTGGTAACGCAATAAGGAAATGATCCGCAAGCGCACGGATATCGGTGAGCATTTCACCCGGGAGGTTATCCAGAGTTATCGTATTTATATTTTTACCACTGGGAGAAAGGGTGCATCTGACTAACCAAATCTATTGCTACTACCCCTTTAAGGTACAAAGAATGTTTCTCAATGTGAGTGATGTATAGAGAAGAGTACAACCGTAGTCTCGTTCTAACCTTGGTAAGGATGATCTATTGTTCTATTGGGGAAGCTTACGGAATCTAGACACCACAAAGGATGTTCGAACCGCACCTATAAACCCTACCCTTCCTGCTAACGAGATGTGGGATACAAAGGTAACTCGGAAATGTCATGTTCCTCGCTACTACCACTGTCCAGCTAGTCAGGGGATATCTATGAGTACCCTAACCTAAACACCACGTTTACACTAGCAATGATTACTCTAATACTCAACCGGAAGAGATTAAAGTAAACTCATAAACCAAAGAACAATAAAACAAGAACTTACTAGAATTAGAAGTCGAATTACTGAAGAATCCTAGGAGCAAGCTTCGGGTTAGGAGAACTTGATCCCGCAGGTACAACCTCAGAGTAGACACTGACAGGCCGGCGTTCCTCCGATCTACACCTCCACTCTATCTCTCTCAATCTAGTAGAAACTAGAAGATCTAATTCTACTCACATTGGATGCTAAGCCTAAAATAAATTTTATTTAGAGGAGAGGTATTCCTTCGAGGGCTCCTCTCAACTCTATGAAAAACTTGTCTCCTCCAGGGGCCAGGGGGTCTAGTTTTATAGTCCCCTCAAGTGAACGTGAGCCATTGGATCAAACCGACATTGATTGGACGGTTATCCTTGATCCTTTAGGTCGGTGGAGAGTAATCCCCGAAGAGAGTCCTGTTTGGACTCCAAGTCAGGGCGGGCGCCCAAGGAAGGAGGGCGGGCGCCCTGCCTCTGGGCCCGTTCGGCCTCCGCTTCCTTCCCGTGGCTTCTGGAGTCTTCTAGATGATAGAAAATTGCGCGGCACGTTAATATCTCTATGTAATCCCGACGTGTGGGCCTTTCTTCCATATTTCCTCATAACCCCCTGCAGAAATAGATAAACACCAAAACTCGTGGAATTCTGTCAGATAAAACCCTAAGTCTAGGTGTTGGTTGCATTAGGATCCTTTTTTTTATTTATTTGATGATTATATTTGGTACTTAAGGACCGTCAACAGAAGCCAAGTCTCACATATAGCTACAAATGAGGGGTAATATCAGAAGACAATACATAAATTATATGACGTACTTAGTATAAAATATATAACCTTTGATAACAAACAGCGGATAGACAACTCCAAACTTCGGGTATTAACTTCACTCTACAGGATCCAACTGACTGGTTGATCACAAGCCTAAACTCCTCCTAAGGTGTGGGGAAATAGCAAGCGTGAGTCCATGTCGAACTCCACAAGTATATCAACTAGATTGTATAGATCTCACAATCTCATGATCAATGTGACATAAATAATGTAAAGCATTAAACAACAAGCAATGAGCATATTTAACACACAAGAATCATCACCCTTAATGTAGATGTCCCCAAGGTCACTCCTGACCGTGAGCTCGGCTAGTATACTAGTTTTTAACACTCTGCAGAGGTTGTACAACTTTACCCATGAGTCGTGATTTACCCTTTCGCCTGAGGTAGCTAATCTATTAACCCCCTTCCTAGGGAGGTCGGAAGGGATCACTATGAAGTCTTTCATAGGTTCATCTAACAAGTTAGAGCCGCTTGGTTTCATTAGTCAGTCCATGTGATCCACCTGCAGGAATCCACGGTCTGCTATTCCCCAATTGCACCACACGGGTAACCGCTAGCGAGCTAGAAAAGTTACTCATACTTGACTAAGGCCAGAGCCATATAGCCCTCATGGTTGTACGAGTTGTCCCAGCTTTTGCCAAGGGATAAATCTTTATGGAGTGTCAAGATCAATCTAGCAAAAGCCAGAGTTCTTTCCACCCTTTATATTCAAGTTGCTAGAAAGCTTATTTTATTGTTTATTGTATAGCCAAACATTCATGTTACAAGATCATGGATTATATCAAGCACTAGCAAGAACTACCCCCCAAATGCATATCCAAATAGGTATCAAGGAATTCAAGGTAACAATCATCTATGATTTTACTAGGGTCGTCAAGGTGGACACATGCATATGATATATGTACTAAAACTGTGTAGGTAACAAGGATGGTCAAAGCTCTCCTGAGCCTGCTGCTGGTCGTCAAAAGATTGCCCTCGATCACCAACGTATTGCTCACCATCTATACTCGATTATCAATCAACAACACACATTCCAATGGACAATCATACACAGAGCAAACAAGCTATAATTAGAATAATACACCAAACAGTGGTAAATCAAATATAAAAGTTTATAAAAATATTGTACATAGCGCTACGATCACACAAACGTAAAGTTCACAAAAATCGGAATTGGAACGGAGAAGTTATTTATTTTCTAAGATTTTATATAGAAAAATAATTAATTAACTAAGGTCACGAAATTAAAAAGTTTCAAACTGGTGAATTAAGTTTACTAACATGTAGAGCTCATTAATACGAAGCCAACGCAATTTGAATGGGTCAAAACGGATTTAAAATGAAGATTTTATGAGCTAAACAAATCCAGTGGCAATTTAGTAAATACCAGAAAGCGTATTCCAGCTTGAACCGACGAGATTACGCTTTCCAAACGGCAAAACAAGCTATCCAGAGGGCGCCAAGGGACGGCGGGTTGATTCCAGGAAAGAGCAGGGGCTCTTTAACAAAAACGCCACCCGAAAGGGTATCGGCCACCGTGGGCCGTTGGATCAACGAGGGACGGCTCACATTAGATGCAAAGATTAGATGCAAAGAGAGAGAGAGAGAAAGGGAACTCAGCCGCTAGCGGTGACCCCTCATGGCGGCGCCATGGCCGTGAGGTCGAGCTCCTCGCCGGAGACCTCGATCTCACGTTCTGCTGCATCCCGAAACAAAAGAATCATACCGGAGGAAAGAGGGGAGGGTCGCGAGCTCACCAAGACTCTTAGTTCGCACCGAGGAGGAGCGGAAAGTGGGTTTTGATGCGGCGGTTTAATCCAGTGTTCGGCGTGATCCGGTTCTCGCTGAATCCGAAGCTAGGGCGTGGCTTAGTTGGTTTGGATGCGAAAGGAACATGCGGGGGCGCTGCTGGATGCTTTATAGGGCTCGGTAGCACGTGATTCGGCCGAAAAATCCCATGTTTCGTGGGATCGGGTGCTTCGAGGGTGAGAGTCCTGGTCGGATACGCGAAGAAGAAAGGTGAGGATCGCTGATAGGTGGGGCCATTGCATCAGCCAAAAGGGAAGAGAGAGTGCGCCGCGCGCTCAGGTGGGCCAAGGAGTTGGGCTGGGGTGCTGGTTGGGCCGAGGGGAGAGAGGAGGAGCCGGTTGGGCCGCTGGGAAAGAAAAGGGAAAATACGCCTTTAGGCCGAACTAGAGGGATAGGGAGTGTTTTGTTTCTTCTTATATATATATATACATATATTTCAAAACCATTTTAAAATCGGTTCAAAAATATTTTTAAATCATTTTGAATTTTGTGTTCAAAAACACCCATCACAATAAATAAAATGCAAAGCCATGCATGCTCAAACACATTGCTAACTCCTATGATCATTTTTAATTTAATGAAAAATATCTTTTTCCTATGTTTCATGAGCACAAAAAAATACAAATTTAAATCATTTTAGTTCTATTTCCAAGGAAATAATTTTTAGGGTGTTACAAATCTACCCCCTTAAAATGAATCTCGTCCTCGAGATTCGAAAGAGACACGGATCCTGCAAGAGAAAATAGGAAAAAGATCTTGACAACTCTTTCAATTTGCATACTCAATTTAAACACTTATGTCTGAGGATCACAACTTGCGAATAAAACTTCCATAAAATGTCTATTATTCGTAATAGATCAAAGTCCATCTTGACCACTAACTTTTCGACTTACAACTCAAAGACCTGATAACTTAGCATGGATTTGCCTCCTTAGGTAGGAATGGACCACCTTGATACTCAATTCTTTTCCCTGATGGTGCGGTTAAGAAATTTTTTCACTGGGTAGCATAGATCACTCCCTTGTGTGCACATAACCATCCATTGCCAAGAACCAAGGAAATGTCGAGTGACTCTTGCACAATGAGGTTTACAGTGAAGTTTTTCTTGCTTATGACCAGATTGATATTCGAGCAAACCTGATCTGCCTGTATTTCTCCCATTGGGGTTTGAACTAACAAAGGCTTCCTCGTTGGACACTTCACTCGCTCGATCGTCTTTACCAAGTCGATGGAAATAAAATAATGCGAAGCACTTGGGTCAAACAGAGCGAAAACTAGCACTGAGTCTACTTGAATATAGCCTCCCACCACTTTCGTGGCTCCTTGAATGTTATTCCTATCCACATTGCTTAGTCTTCCATTAGTATAGTTTCGCTGCACTTTACTTCCGTGAGCAGGCTTCTTACGGCTTTTCCTTTTTCGCTTCCGTCGTTGTGGATTATGATTTGATTCAATGTCAACTTGCTCTTTTGTATTATTATTTTGATAACACTCAGCTTTGTCATACTCATAACATCCTTCTTCAAAGGCAAGATGATCATACTATTCCCACACATCCATGAGAGGCATCATATTGGGCTCCTGATCCATGGGACACTATAGTCACTGTCACCAAGTGACCAACGTTAGCAACACGGGCAAGGATTGACGATCATAACCATAAGATATCTTAGAAGACAAATATCACTTCAAGATAGTTTTAAAATGCATCATCCCATGATGTCAAGGCACTACCCCCCTTAAAGTGAGATTGATTAGGGGACACTAGAGACATGCTCTCCTATCCTTTTTAGACGCTACACATCATAGTCTTTTAAATTTGCCTGTACCGGGTCTCTTAATCCAAGGTTGGTCCCATCACTGAGTTCCAACTACTGGTACCTTTATCCTAGTCGAGTTGTTTCACCCTCATATTGTATATATAACTTCGTAGATTTTGGTGTCATCTGATCCTCATAAACACAACTCTTAATCCATGAGTATCAGCAATGACATATACCTCCATTGATATCCTCTAGGTGGGACGATATCTTGAAACAAACCAAACATACCAAGCACTTGTTGTCCTTATAAATGTCCCAGTCAGTAACCACTTCTTCTCCTTGTAGCTTCTTTATTTAGGCTACCCCCCTTAAGAAAAGTCAACTAGGGAACACAAAAGGGTAGCTTGAACCTTCTTCTAGATAAGTTAACTAGCATTGAGACCTTCTCAGCACTTATGTGCAAGGAAAAAAACAAGTATCTTGCAATTTCCTCGCGCTATGGAAAACGCCAGGGCAGTAAAACACATATAACTCTGATTCTGTTAATCCAATAGAGTTATAGCTTATACTGTTAGAAATCTTATCAAATTCCCTACAACTTTCCTGTAGAATACGTCCTTAGGTTCTGTCTTTAAGCTTAGGTAAAACAGCCAAACATATTATTCCTCCTCACAATGTCTTAGCACATATGTAGTAACTTGCAGAAGTCATATCTCGGTCTCCATAAATCCTTTGGTGACGATCTTTACATTGTTGAAAAGCCTATAAAATCCTCTACAATTTTCATATACAACTTTTTCCCAGATTCTGAAGTTAATTTAGCTGAAAATGAGAAATACCAGATCTGTCCAGATTTTGAAACAGAATAGACACTACACCACAACCTCAGAACAACGTTGGATGGTCCGTCGGTATAAGACGTTTTACCGTCAGATAGTCCATCGATGTAGAGATATACCGTCAGATCAAGTTAGTCGCTATAAGCCCTGTCGGTAAAAAATTTACCGACAAACTACCCTTTCAACGACAGACAGTCTGACAGAGAGAAAATCACCAACAGACAGTCCGCTGCAGAGAAAATCACCGACAGACATTGTGTTACCAGTTATGCCGACACACCGTGCGATGTTATAAATATATTTACCGACAGATTGTCCAACAGAAAGTTTAAAACTAAATAAAAAAATAAAATGCAGCGTAGCAGAATCATAACATACTAAATATGCATTTGACTAATCAAAGATCCATCATATCACGTTCATCTCCATAAATTTAGTCCCAAAATACATGGATCTCCATATGACATGCGTATAGTTGTCTTGGACATTTGCACCAAGTCATAAATTAAGCACAAGTACATACATGGTAGCATATCCAATTTACACCAAGTCATAAAACATAAATGGGAGCTATACTAGATTGTTTGCAGTAAACAATCACTTTGATAGACATAGCAACCAAAAAGAGATGTATGGACCCAACAACAGGTTCTTGCCCTCCCAACGAGCAAAGTCCACAAGTTGTTCCAAAAGCTCATAAAACAAAAGAAATACTTGGATCCAAATGCAGTAGTTGTGCAAAATTTGGCATCCCATTCATTTGTAAGCAGCTAGTGGCGCCCAATGCTACCTGGAAAATAAATTAACATCAATTTGATCATTAACAAGAAGAACTGCAGGGGATCTCCCAACCTAAATTGATTGAAAGTAGTACACTAATCAGGAACTATAGGTCTTTGTACAACTATTTGCAATCTTATCAGCAACATATCTTAGAAAATAACAGCATATGTACATCTATTTGCAATCTCATATAACATTTTATAGAAAACCTTCAGCTATATGTACAGCACACAATATATTATTCGAGATGTGGCTGCTAAAATAGCAGCAGCGAGCAGACATATGTACAGCTGAAATGAAGAATCATAAAGGAGCTCAAAATACCTAGTGTAACCTTGGAAGATCCAGATGAATTGTTGCAAGGCTTTAGCTATATATAGTATATCAATTAGGAACACTAGACACTCATCAAAAGCAAAAAAGAAATAACATTAGGTGTAATTTCTTACTCGCTCGTATGGCCACACAATTGACATCATATAAGCCCCAGCCATACTCTCCATATGATCATATGGGCGAGGCAAAAGTGCATCCCTTCTTATCACATGTTCCACTGTAACTTCACAAAACTGCTTTCCAAGAGGCTCACCTCCTACGATGGTCCTCGGATTAACAGAAAGGACAGTTCCCTTAGCTACAGGTTGATTAGGCCTCAACATAGCAAAAAGTATCACTTCCTTTCCAACTTGAAGTAGACGACACATACATGAGAATTACACAAATCTAAGGAACAAATATTAAATCACAAACATAAACTTAACAAGAGGATGGAGAACATTACAAGCCCATCATGTGTAAAGCGAGAGGCATTTTCATTTCTTGCTGTGTTTATACCATTCATGCCAGCAGACACTGGTGGGGCTTAAATGTCACAATCCTCATTATTTGCAATATTGTCATATTCTTCACACTAAGCAACATAATGTGCATCAACATGTTCTTCACACCTTGGGCTCTACATCATGCATTGAAATAATACATATCAAGAGTACGAAGATATATTTTGAGTATGGAGCCTTAAGACATTGTATAAGACACAAAGATGTAGAAAGTACTTTACCATGTGATGTCTTGAATTAGAACCATTTTGTGACAAATTTTCAGCACTTTGCCTTTTATGTGCCATCCTTTGCTCTTCCAGTTCCTCTTCTAGTGCAGCAATACGTTGTTCTAAAGTTGCTTGTACACTTTCAGAGTTTTTACGAGCCAATACTTCTAGTTGAAGCCTTGTTGACATGTATGACTTCAACCCTGGGGTGCGAATCTCTTGGGGTGTTGGTCCTAAACCCAAGACACGGACATGACCTTTTGGTTCCTTTTCTCCACAAACGGCAGCATATACATCTCCTTCTTTAATTGATCTGTCCTTCAACTCTAGACGAGCTTCAACAACTGCTTTAAGTTCATTCTATAAAAAAGGAATAAGTATGTTTATATATAAATGTTGCAATTACTTTTCTGGAGGAAACTTACAATTGTTGACGATGCCTGCATTAATGGTACTCCATTTTTTCTTGTATAAGTTTTGATGTAAACTTCATCTCTTCGAGGGGTGCGACCAAGTTCTTGACCCTACAGGTTTTTTTCCAAACTTTGAAGCAATCAAAATTCCTCCAAACAATGTATTTTGAATTAGTAATGTGAGTGATAGGTTTAACTACCAGATCGTGCCTACGACAAGCATGACTCACACTGCCTGATGTATGAAGCTGCTGCAACTTGGCACGATTTGCCTTTCCTCTTGCTGTACGAGCCTAAGATTGAAAGCATTTGGTACTTACTTTAGATTCAGGAGTCCCCCAAAATTTCTAAAAACATATTCATATAATTTGGTACTTACTTCAGATTCAGGAGTCCTCCAAAACCGAGCAAGGTAATCCCAGTCAGCAGCATTTACTCTATTACCAACTCTTGCCTTGAGTTCATCATCCGTCAATGATTCATCAAAAAACTTCTCTTTTAAGTCTGCCTTGTAATCCTTCCCTTTTCTTGCATCTGTATCCATGAACCATTTCATGGCATCCTCATCCATGTCATAAAATTCCTAATTTGCAGGGTAGCATGGGTCAGATTATGTTGTATTTTGTATAGATCATGTGCACAAAAACAAACAAAGAAATAAACAAAGCAATTTCCATAAGTACAAGAAGTAAAAATGAGTTACAAATTAACAGTTCATGTGCACAGAAATAAACATACAAATCATGTTGTATTTGGCTCAGTTGAGAATGGCACAATAGTTCTACCTTTATGTCATTCCAAACTGCTAACTTCTTTTTTGGATCAACAAGCCTCCAATCCTTACAACCAACTAATAATTTCTTTCTCACTTGACACCCAATGACACTAGCAAGCTTCCTAGCAGTTTCTCCAACGGGTTGTCCATATTCATTTAGTGTTACTTTGATTTTAGGCATGTCGGTAGTCCTTGCAAAAATGTCATTCATCTGTGTGATGCCTTTTCCATTCCTCTTCTCTTGCGTACCACTAAGCAAATCTGTAGAAATTAATTTGGAATGTGAGAAACATATCCTAATATAATACTTATGCTTCTACAAAAAGCTTCACTTTACTATAGCATCAAGCACATGGAACAACACGTGTAGCAAGTATTACTTTTGGAAAACAGCAGTACTGCAGTGCTAAATATTTACCTTCGTTGTCACATAAGAAGTCTCCAGTTGGTATATAGTCAGGAGCATCAATAATCTGCTCATTTACAATATCAACATTATTTTTTTGTGGCCTTTGTCGCAGGTTACGATCCTCAGTGGGTGCAGGATAAGTTTTCTACAACAGATAACACAACAGCAGCCATTAGTGTTTCAAAAAAACATGCTTCTGATTAATCATGGTGCTCACAGGAGATTAGGATGACTAGGCTGACCTTTATTCTTTTCTTAGCTGGCGGTGGCTGCACCGCATTCACTACCAGATCAGCGATAATTCATGTCGGTCGAATTAAATACTGACGGTTTCGTAAAAACCCACGGGAATAAGGAACAAATCCTGTCGGCACCTGAAAACTGATGGGAATCATACAGATATTTCCTGTCGGTTTCAAAGAGCCGTCAGGAAAGTCAAAAAACCATCAGGAGCTCATATAGATTCCTGTCAGGCTGCCTGGCCGACAGGAACTTAAATTCCCGTCGGCTTCCATGCCCACAGGAATTATTCCCAGTGCAAATGGAGGAGACGCGGGAGAAACGAAGTTGGCGCAGAGATATCCCGCGCTCATTTTCTGGGGCCCACTAGCAAACTGGGATACATATAAAAACGAAAAACAAAACCCTAACCAAATCTCCCAATCCTCCACCGCCTCCCACGCTCCCCACCCGCGGCCGCCGCTTCCCTCGCGCACGGCGTCACCCGAGCGCGCGCGGCCCGCCTCCTCCGCACGCGCGCCTCCTCCGCAAGCGCGCGACCTCCTCCTCCCACTCCCCACGCGCGCGGCCGCCTGCAGTGCACGGCGTGCCCTGCACCATCCCGCCTCCTCTGCACGGCGTGCCCCGCGGCGAGCGCGCACGCGCCCGCGTCCTCCGGCGACCGGTGACCGGCGGCCCCCTCGTCCGCAGTTGCCTCCACCATGTGCGCCCGCCTCCTCCGCACGCGGCCCCTCCTCCGCGGCCCCCTCCTCCGCAGCTGCCTCGTCGGGTCGCGCCGCAGCAACCGCGTCCGCAGCACCCACAGCAGCACCTGTGGCCGGCCGCGCCCAAAATCTGCCCGTGCTTCGCCGCTGCCGTGGATTCACCTCCGTCCAAGCCTTGTACGTCGACACGGACTCCTGCCAGTTGCCACAAGAGGAGGTGATTTACTGCCACAAGAGAGGGGAAAAAGAGATCCCGCAGCAAGAGGTGATTTGATTTTTCCCTTGCATTTTTTTATGTATACTGATTCATTGGCATGATAATGCTCAGTTAGCTAGCAAGTGTCAGATACATGCTTGGTGACATATATATTAATGGATATATAAATAGTATTATTTCACGGTGTATTGATGGATATGAACTTAAATTTTTTTTATTTTTGTCACTGTTAAGTGTGAATAGATATGAAATTCGTTTTTGGTTGGCCATTGAATGTTTATTTCACATAGAAAAAAGTCCAGCAGAGAGTGCTAATTAGTCAGGCAATAGAAACTATGTACATGGCAATATGTTTTGCTATTTACATGAAACTATATGTATATAGTTGGGAAATAGTATTGGGCGCCTAATTATATCACTTTGTGAATGTTGACAGCAATACTAAATTATGGATGAGCGTGATTGGATGTATAGTGGTTGGAAGCGTGGTAGACCAACATGTGATTGGGTTCAACATACAAATGAGTTCCTGGATTTTGCTTTCTCTAATGAGTCTGTAGTACAAGAGGGTACCATAAAATGCCCTTGTGCTCTGTGTAGGAATTATTTTCGACACAAAAGGGGCAAGGTAGAGCTGCATCTATGTCATAATGGGTTTAAGTCTATAAAACATGGACTGCACATGGTGAGAGGCGCTGTCAAGAGCCAGAAATTGAGGGTTTTGGTGAGACGGATAGAATGGATGATATGTTAGTAGACTTAGCTGCAGCTGCACCATCACTAGGTAATGAGGAACCGACAGAGTATGTCAAAGCTTTCTATAGGATGATTGATAGTGCAGAACAATTAGTTCATGACAAAACAGCCCACTCAACATTGTCAGCCACTGCTAGGTTGCTATCCATAAAGGCACAACACAACCTCTCTATTGCGTGTTATGATGACATTGTGGCACTTATCCATGAACTCATACCAGCTGATAGTAAGTTGCCTAAGGATTTCTACCATTCAAAAAAAATGTTAAAGGGTCTGGGCATGCCATATGAAAAAATTCACGTATGTTACAATAACTGCATGCTTTATTATAAAGATAACAAGCATAAAGAGAAATGTGACTTTTGTGATACCCCTCGCTATGTGGATGGCTCAAATAAGGTCCCGCGCAAAGTCTTGCGCTATATGCCAATAACAGGTAGGTTACAACGACTGTATGCACATGAGGCAACAGCGAAAATGATGCGATGGCACAAAGAATCTCCTCGCTCCATGTCTGGTAGAATGGACCACCCACGTGATGGTGAAGCTTGGCAACAATTTGATGTTGATTTTCTAGAGTTTGCACAAGAGGCAAGGAATGTGCGGCTAGGCATTGCAACCGATGGTTTCACACCATATGGCCCCATGGCTGCTTCGTATTCTTGCTGGCCAGTTTTTGTTTTCCCATATAATCTTCCACCTGGTGTTGCCATGAGGCCAGAATACATCTTTCTTTCCCTTGTTATCCCTGGTCCAGAACATCCTGGAAAAAATTTTAGTGTCTTCATGCAACCTTTAATAGATGAACTGCAAACTCTGAAGGATGGAGTTGAAACATGGGATGCATCAGTAAAGAAAAGCTTCACCATGAAAGCAGCATATTTATGGTCAATACATGATTTTCCTGCCCTTGGGATGTTTGTTGGTTGGAGCACCCATGGGTTGTTGGCATGCCATCGCTGTTTAGGTGACACCAAAGCATTCCGACTCACTAAGGGTGGTAAGGCATGCTGGTTTGATTGTCATAGACGCTTTCTTCCCATGGACCATGAATTTAGAACCCAAAGAAATGCATTTAGAAATGATACAATAGTGTTGGATGAACCTCCAAGGAAGTTGACAGGAGAAGAAATAGAAGCCCAAATGAACCTCCAAGTCAGTGATAGGCAGGCATTTAACAAACAACACAACTGGACACACAATAATGGTTTGTGGCAGCTACCTTACTTCAAAAAGTTGCTGCTTCCACACAACATTGATGTAATGCACAATGAGAAAAATATGGGTGAAGCTATATGGAACACATGCTTTGACATAGCTGATAAGACAAAAGATAATGTGAAGGCAAGACAAGACCTAGAATTGATTTGCGATCGTCCTAACATGCATCTTGTATTAAAACCCAATGGCAAGTGGCATATGCCAAGGGCACCATACTGCATTGACAAGGATGATAAGCCCATCATTTTAGAGTGGTTCAAATCACTGAAGTTTCCCGATGGGTATGCTGCAAATATTAGAAGAGGGATTAATTTCCAAAAAAAGAAGATATTAGGGCTGAAAAGTCATGATTACCATATCTTCATGGAGCGTCTACTTCCTGTTGCTTTTCGTGGATTCCTTCCTGAAAATGTTTGGCTTTGTCTAGCTGAGCTCAGCTATTTCTATAGGAGATTGTGTGCTAGACAAGTCACTAAGAATGATGCATTGGCTTTGGAACAGAACATAGTGGTTCTTGTTTGTAAAATAGAGAAGATATTCCCTCCAGGATTTTTTAATCCTATGCAACATCTTATGGTACATCTTGCAGAGGAGGTTCGACTAGGAGGCCCTATACAATATCGATGGATGTAGCCAATTGAGAGGTACATTTTTAAAGTGTAGGTTCAATTGGTTCCTGGTCTCTTAGTGCTAGTGCTAATTATTTTCTTCTTAGGGCTATACAAAAGCTTAGACAAAAAGTCCGAAACAAAGCAAGAGTTGAGGGCTGCATTGTTGAAGCTCAGCTTGTTGAAGAGGCCACAAATTCTATGTCTCTTTTCTTTAAATCGAAGGTGCATTCAGCTAGAAACAAGGCACCTAGATATGATGATGGTGCCTCAACATTTGTGCCTGCTTGTGATGATATCGAAATCTTTGGACAACCTGGCCGGTGCCATGTCCAAAGGGGTTGTCGTGATCTTTCTCTAGAAGAATACAAGGCTGCCTTCTTATACATATTGACCAATATACCACAAATGGAAGATTTCTTGAAGTATGTGTTCATTTTACTGAAATAAGTTCTAAAACTTTACCAAAATAAATCATCGTGTTGATTTTTCCTTGTCTTTATAGAAAGTTTGAACAAGAACAATGGAAGGGAACAAGGAATCCGACTGAACAAGAAATTACTGACTTAAGGCTGAATGGTTGGAAACCTGGGCGTGGGAGCCATGTCCATAATGGTCCTAATTTCTTTGATTGTTTCAAAGCTCATGTAAACAACACACTTGTCATTACATAGTATAATTTTAGTTAACAAAAGAAAGCTAATTTATTCAAATTTGCTTTTCAGTGCAAGGTTACTGCAAGCATTCACAAAGCCTTGCGTCAATTATCTTATGAGTTTACTAGAAGAGTCACCACATATGGGTGTTATGACATTAATGGCTATAGATTTCGATCTGAAGCATATGAGAAAACAAGAGTAGGGTTGGCAACAACCAATTATGGAGTTTGTGTGTCTAGCTTTGACGAGAATGACAATCTTCTTGAGTATTATGGTGTTATCAAAGACATCATTAAAATTTCATGGGAGGGCAGCATGCAACTTGAGCTAGTTATATTTGAGTGTGACTGGTTTGATCCCACTACTGCTGATGCTAAAATTGTTTAGCTTATTCAAATTATATCACCTGGACTTGAGTTGACATGTGCTGTCTTTACTGTTCCTTCACTTTGTAGGGCACAGAGTCATCACATGCTGGAGGTGCTGGTTCTGGTGATCAAGAGAGCAATGGCATTGAAGAGAATGAAGGCAACGCTGGTTCTGCTCCAAGTTGACTTGCTTCTTTTGTAGTAAAGCCGACTTCTTTTGTGCAGTTGGAGTATATATGGTGAAGCTCCATATTGACTTGCTTCTGTTGAAGTAAGCTGACCTCTTTTGTGCAGTCATATATCTAGTATGTAGATTTCAGAGAGTGAAAAGGCCTCTCTGTTATTTAGTTGGCATGTTAGCAGCTAGACTAGCTGAAGTCTTGCCTCTTGAACTTAGTTGGCATGTAATACTGCTGAAGTCTAGACTCTTGAGCAATGTGGTGAATTTGGACTTATGAACTAGTTTGAAATGTAATGGTAATTTGGATTTAGAATGTGTGTGTAAATTTGTGCCTGTGATGCCAAATGCAAGTGGTAATTTTTTTTAATTTTTTGGAATCAAAATGGATGGCTGTGAGCATGATCTTGATTCCTGTCATTATTTTCCTGACGGCAGGCTGACAGGAAATAAGATTTTTATACTGCTACCATATGTTCTCCTGACGGTTCTCCTGACGGCCGCTATGACAGGGATTTGCAAAGATCCCTGTCGGTTTGCGATTCCTGACGGGAATTCCTGCCGGTTAGGCTGACAGTAAAGTGGATTTGGCGGAGAACTGGGAGCCGTCAGGAACTACCGTTAGGAATTATTTCCTGACGGGCGACCGTTAGGAGTTTACTGTTTTTCCTGTCGCGTCGTTCCTGACGGCGTGTTCCTTACGGTTGCCCGCCAGGAACTACATTCCTGACGGTTTTGTGCATATTCCTGACGGTTTTCGGCCGACAGGAATGATCTCTAGTCTGGTAGTGATTGCTCAGGGTAGGAATCTTCAAAGAGTCTAGGTGCTTCTGGTTTCTTGCAATCTGTGCTTGCTGCTGCAGCTCGTACTCTCATTAACGAGGGCATCCATATTCTTCCTTCTTAGGGGCATTTTCTCCTCCTCAAAAGTACAGAAAGTAAGCACACTTTGTTTCTTGTAAGAACTAATACAAAAAGGGAAATACTTCCAAGAAATCAGCAACAACCAAATTATGCAAAGGGCACTTACTTCTTAGAATTTTTTATTGATTTTTTGGAACAATAATACCATCTATTTCTGTTCTAACAAGAGGGACAGACCGGTTAATAACATCGACAGTCACATCGGCATTTAGATCAGGCAATGGCACAACTAGTCCATTGCCATTATCTAAGTGCTCACTCTCCAAATTATCCATGTCATAGAAATCTCTTGGCTTTGACTGATGAACAGAAACCCACTCAGTATCAACTGGGTCAGGAATATAGAAGACTTGAATGGCCTATGATGATAGTATGAAAGGCTCATCAGATTCCTTTTCACCTGTGTTGAACAAATGCTTGAAGTTGACAGTAGTGACCCCCAATTGATCAGTTTTTACCCATTTGTCCTGCACACGGAAGTCAACCCAAGCACACTTGAAAAGAACCACATTTCCTTTGTGTTCATAGTTCAATTCAACAATCTCCTTGATAATACCATAATATGTCTTGTTTCCTATTATGCTTCTATCATTATTTCCCCTTTCAAAGCATGCCGATTCTGCAACTAGAGCAACCCCACTATTCTGGACACACCTACCCACATCATAGGATTCTGTGTGAAAATCAAATCCATTAATTGTGTAGCTACTATACTTTTGTGCAATCATCATTGGTGCCTTAGCTAAAATTTGGATCTCTTTTGGTGCATCCTCACACAATCCTTCCACCTGTGATTAGTATGCGACACTAACTTTAAGATAAATGTCAAGTTAATGTAGAAAGTAAGTTTTTATGTTCTCTTTCAACTTACATGCAACCTAAACCACTCATGGAAGGATTCATGCTGCATGCGATTGATATCTCGTTGGTTTCGAACACCAAGTGACGATAGATAGTGAGCGTGCTTGCTGAAAATAGCAATTTGTCAATTTATTGTGCAATGGAAACAATAGATGTGATGTGAAGTGCAATAGATAACTTACTCCAAGTAAGGCCCTATATCGACATAGTTGAACAAAACATATCTATGTGCTTGAAGCCAAGTCTTGTGGTCTAAAGTCACTGTACACTTCCCAACTAAACCTCGACCATTGCTATTAAAGAAAGGAGTTCAGCTGCAAATTTCTGTTTGCTGCCCTTCATCACTTCTAAGTCCCCGGCTAAATTGAGTCTCATCATGTAAGTAGCGGGCACACAACTTAAGGCTATCATAAAATAAAGAACCCTCAATAATTGATCCCTCCGGACGGCTTTTTGTACGAACATCACCCTTACATCTCATCAAAAACCTATACACATATATAATTAGCTCATAATGGTATTAAAACAGTAGGTATTTATTTGTTCTCTTAAGTTGAACTATGCCTACCTCTCAACAGGCCACATGCTACGAAAATGTACTGGACCAGCTATTCTTGCTTGGGCCAGAAGGTGAACCATCAAGTGTACCATGATGTCAAAAAATGAAGGAAGGAATATAGTTTCAGCAATATCAGCCTCAAGACTATCCATATCACTTGTCCGGAAAGCCGGTGCACAAATTTTCTTGAAGAAATGACTAACACGAATAACTGCAGCACTAACTACTTCTGGTAATATTTTCCTCATAGCAAGTGGTAGTAAATGTTGTAGAACAATGTGGCACTCATGACTCTTAAGACCAATCACCTTTCTCTCATTGACATGAACATTGGGTCGTATATCAGATGCATAACCAGCAGGAAACTTTAACCCTTTTAGCACTTGACAAAATAACTTTTTCTCATCAGGACTCATTGAATATGGTGCAGGCGGTAAATACAATTGGTCTTCAAGTTCAACAGGGTGGAGATCATTTCTAATACCTAGAGCTTGAAGGTCTAAGCGAGAATTCAGATTATCCTTAGATTTCCCATCAGTACCCAGGAATGTATTGACAAAGTTCTCATACACATTTTTCCCTATATGCATGACATCAAAATTATGCCGCAACATCAAATCTTTCCAATATGGAAGTTTGAACCAAATAGATCTCCTTTTGAAAATGACTGGCTCCCCTGCCTTGGGTCTCTTGGTTGCTGGTTTTTTCTAGATGGATCCTTTCTAAAAACTGTAACAATATCTTTAGTACACTCCAAAATTTCTTCCCCACAAAGAGGAGTAGGTGTTGTCCTAAGTTCAGTTGAACCAAATTTACGGTCATCAAGCCTAAATGGATGATTCTCGGGCAGAAACCTACGATGACCCATATAACATGTCTTGCTGCCATTACCTAGTCTAAGTGAACATGTATAGGAGTGGCAATGTGGACATGCTGCTTTACCAGATGTTACACGTCCAGATGCATAGCCTAGACCAGGAAAATTAGTAATTGTCCACAATATTGCTGCACGCTATTGGAAGTGCTCACGCTTTGAAGCATCATAAGTTCTGACTCCATTTTCAAACATGTCTTTCAAGTCATCAACAAGTGGCTCAAAATAAATATCCATATCACTACCAGGAGCATGCCGCCCAGGAATCAATAGAGAAAGGATGAAATTTGTTTGCTTCATGCACATTGAAGGTGGAAAATTATAGGGAATACATATGCCAGGCCAAATGCTATAGCTAATATTTTGGGACCTATATGGATTAAAACCATCGGTGGCAAATGCAAGTCAGATATTGTGGCTATCCGCAGCAAACTCTGGATGATTTACATCAAAGTCTTTCCATAGAGGAGAATCTGTAGGATGCCTAAGAACACCATCTCTTGTTCTTTCCTCATCATGCCATCTTGTTAGACTTGCTGTTTTAGAAGATAGAAACAATCTTTGGAGACTTTTCTTTATTGGAAAGTAGCGAAGAAGTTTCTTGGGGACCTTATATACATGTTTTCCATCTATACTCTTCCTAACTGATTTCCACCTAGAAACCTTACATTTTGGACATGACTCAGATTTTTCCTGCTCCTTCCGATAGAGCATGCAGTCATTTTCACAAGCATGAATGCTAATGTAACCAAGTCCTATGGATTTGATCAATTTCTTAGCTTCATAGAAGTTTCTAGGCAGTGCAGAACCCTTAGGTAATGCATCATTTAACAGATCAAGTAGAAGGTCAAAACTTCTATCGGTCCATCCTCCAAGGAGTTTGATGTGAAGTACCCTAATTAGGAAGCGCAGTTTTGTATACTTCTTGCAAGTAGGGTACAACTCTTGACTATTGGCTTCTACCAACCTCTAAAGGGCAAGTAGCTCATCACTAGGTTGAACAGAACTGTTGTTTTCAAAATCCCCTCTATCATCTAAACCACATGCTAGATCTCTAAGCAATTCAGATATATCATCTTCTTCAGTTGACTCTCCCATAAGATCAACATCAACATTATTTCCATGATTCTCATAAGATGTACTTTCTTCTCCATGTAAGTTCCATGTTGTGTACCCTCGTATAAACCCATCACATATTAGGTGCTCACGTACATCACTAGCCTCTCTCCAAAATGAGTTAACACATTTTCTGCAAGGACATAATATCTTGTCGCCTACTGCTGAATTTCTAAATGCAAAAGCCAGGAAACCGTTCACCCCTTGTAAATATTTCTTTGTGTGCCTACATGGAATGTATTATGTAAAATGTCATGTTCACTACACAACACTTTTAACATTTGTAAAGTAGTTGTGATGTACCTAGGCTCATTATTGATCCAAGTTTTATCCATACGCCTTTACAGGAAGGTCAGACTGCGCTCAGATTAAATCTTTTCAGAGAGAATACAACCACACAACACAAGCTTTAAAAAAGCAATGTGACAAAGTGATTAGAACTCAAGAAACAAGATCATATCGTTGCACAAAGCTCCGACACCCAGCAACTATGAATATTGTAGTTCTTCAAAAAAAGTTTAAACTGCTTGCAGCTACAGGTTCTGCTCCTGCAAAGGTAGTATGCATCAGATACAAATTATCAAGAAATGGAGACAACAGGCCAACAGTCCTAGCGTTGTAGTGTTTGCTTAATAAATATAGAGTAGTTTCTTCCTATATGGCCATCAAACTGAACATATACAGTAAGCTTACTTCAAACAATTTTGATCAAAAAAGAGCTTACTTAAATCAGAAATGAGAAAACACAAAGAGTTGAATCATCAGAAGATAGGATGGAAAAGTTTTTGTTTACTCCTCCATTATCTAAGCAAAGAGTTGAATATGCAACATAGCTAGAAATACCGTAAACTCCCCCTGCATTCTCCTGTTCCTTACTATTTATGAAAAATAACACATACAAATCATTGTACATGGTCACCAGTACATACACCCATGTACCCTTTGTGCAACAGTACCAAGAGATAACATAAACAATTTAGCTAATACCATGAAAATAGAGAACACAAACGTCTCCAAGCAAAACAAGGCAAATCTAATCAGACTAATTCCATTTATTTGCTGGAAGGGAAGGAGCATGATTTGTTCTCTGTAGAAAATGTAACCACTGAATTTCAAGGAAAATCTGTGGTCCTCACTCCTACATTCAACCCAATGCAGGTCACACACAGAACAACATATCTGCAGGGCAATAAATTCATCGACAATAACCATTGCTCTAAAACAATTGCCAGGGACATCTTGCTGGCCCCCTCCTGGTACAAACCAGTTGCATCTCAGAAACACAAAACAGTTCAATCTGAACTCTGACGAACAGGTACACTTACCAAGCATCAAGACCATACACAATTCAACTGCCAGCCCTGCTACCAGGGCCAAGATGCTACATAGATGCATCAACTCTGCTAGCCACAAATGTCATGCAAGCATCTGAAATATATTTTTAACAAGATGCGAACTCAAACCAAATGAAGCAAAAAAGGACATACTGTTGCTGTGCAGTGAAGAATCGAGGGAGGGGATGGTCTGAATCTGTAGGTGGCGTCCTGGAGCCGGCGGCAGGCCTAGCAGGTCTGGGTGCCCTGCGCCTTGGTCGTGCAGCCATGGAGAGGTTGTGGGCCGCCTGCGCCCTGGACTCCCTGCTGTTCCCCTTCACGCCTTCAGAGCAGGAGACTGGCTGAGGAGCTTGGCCATGGAGGGGAGTGGCTAGGGCTTGTGGAGGAGACTGCCTGAGGGTCTAGATCCCAGCTCGTGGAAGGAAGTGGTTGGGCGGCCGGGCAGCAATCTGCCCTGGGTTGGGCGGCGGCTTGAGGCAAGCGGCGGCGGTGGCTTGATGCACGAGCAGGGAGGCAAGCGGCAGCGGTGACTTGAACAAGGGTTTGGATCCCTGCTCGTGGAAGGAAGGAGCTGAGTTGAGGATAGGGTTTGGATCCCTGCTCGTGGAAGGAAGGAGCTGAGTTGAGGATGGGATTTGGGGGCCAATTTGAGAGACGGCACTCTGGATTGGAATTTTGGTGGAGACGGCAGCGTCCCCAACGCGGGAAGCAAGGAGGGAAAGAGAGACCAGTGGCGGCTGAGGGAAATTTTTGAGATGCTACAGTGGACTGGGCCTCGGATAACTAATTGCCCTATTGCTTGAAACACCGACAAACCGTCCAACGCAAATTATAAATAGGTATACCGACACACTGTTAATCGTTAAAGTTATAGTTACCGACAGTTGGTTTGTCACATACTTTTACCGTCAGCGTTCCCATTGGTAAATATACACTTTTACCGTAAGTTGTCTGACGCTATATTGGTGTTGTGGTGTAGTGAGAAACATCCAAGTGTAAATATCATATCTCAGGTTCTACTTATCCGAGTAAGTTCCAGCTTATACCGTTGGAAAGCTTAGAAAATTGTCTACAACTTTTCTATAGAACACTCTTCCAAATTCTATGAGGGTGATTCTCGCGGTCACTTTTCTATAACTTTTTGAATTTTGTGTTCAAAAACACCCATCACAATAAATAAAATGCAAAGGCATGCATGCTCAAACACATTGCTAACTCCTATGATAATTTTTAATTTAATGAAAAATATTAGTTTCCTATGTTTCATGAGCACAAAAAATACAAATTTAAATCATTTTAGTTCTATTTCCAAGAAAACAATTTTTAGGGTGTTACAAATAGCCTTTAGAACGGCATTGAACTTGCCTCCACTTTTTGCTTCAACTCATCAGGGAGCTCATCCATGTTCATGGGGTGATTGATGTTGGCACTTGGCACCATGAGGGACGTCCGTGTGGTCGTCCTTCTCACCAGTGTCCTCACCGTTGTTTTCCATGTCGTTCGAGGTGAACTTGATCTTTCGTCTTGCATTCCCTAGCGGAGTCATCAAAAAAATATGTTGACGCTGAGATGAATCTAAGTCAACACACCAACAAGGCCTTGGATGCCCAATGAGGTTGTAGATCAACCTGCAACACATCAAGAGTGCAGCTTAACCGGCCAGATCGATCTAGAGATCGATAGGCTGATGTAGAGCTCGATCTTGGCTAAAACGGCTTCCGAATTGCTCCCGAAATGATCTGTCAGGAAGGAGCACGTGGAGGATCTCTTAGAACCAGCAAAGCCACCTAAGATGTCAACAAATCTTGTAGCGAAACTTGCTAAACAGCAGGAAGGGTTGAGATAGGAGAATTAGGGCAAAGAGTAGATGTGTTTTGTTTTTTTAACTCAATCGGCCAAGATCCTCTTATATATATAGAGGGGGTGGTCTTATCCTAGTAGGAAACCTCTTCATGTCTTATTTTGTAAGTTTTCTACGAGTTTGAAACAGTTCGGATTAGAATGCAGAAGACTAGATCCGAACAGGCCTTTCCATTAAGTGTGCCAGAAGTCCTAACTCGGGCCAGAACTCCTAACGTGGGCCAGAACTCTTGTCTCGGGTCGGAACTCTCGATGTTTGTTGGAACTCTCGACGTAGATCAGAACTCCTGACTCGGACAGAACTACCGACTTGGATCGGAACTTTCGACGTTTGTCAGAACACACGACGTGGGTCAGAACTCCTGACTTGGGTCAACTTCCGACAACGGAGCATCTTCTCAAGGGCATAACTCCTTCATCCGGACTCCAAATTAGACGTTCTATATATGTTTTTTGGCCGTCTCGATGAGTGGAACGCAATGGAGAAGTCCGTTCCACATTTTCACAACTTCATAAAATGAACAATTTTGGTTGAGGTTTTCAGCTTCAGACATCTTCTAATAAACATACATGAGACTAAACTATTACAAAGTACTAGCACATATCCCAAAAACAAAACATATAAAAAGTCATCAAAGGGTCGGATGTACCAAAGAAAAACAACAACTAAAATAAGTCATAAATTCAAAATGTTCGCATTGCATCTTGTGTAATCATCCTTTCTTGGCTTGTTCAATAATTTTGATATGAGACAAATATATTATAGGGGAAGAGAAACAACCATATATTTTCTTTTTGAAGCTTTGGTGCACCACCAAACCAAGACCACTAACATAAGTTTCCTCATCTCCACCTAAATAACTAGTGGAAATATGCTGGATACCAAATAGGTACTGACGGATTTGGTATAATCATCAAGTGCAAAAGCAGAGCTTTGAAAAAAATAGAAAGAGGAGAAAGAGGGGAAGTCTTGATTATGTTGCAGGGGGATTGATAGAAAGAGGATCATTTAATTATCCATACTTATTAATTAGTACAACAGGTTTTGTGGATCTTAATAATTAAGGATCATGTACTGGATAACGATGGATGCACGTAGCCCATGGCCCATCTTCACTATGGGTTGGAACGATGCACTCCCATACTGCACTGTTGCACTTGAATCCAGAACCAAATCCAATCATCCATACTCGATCACTCTTTTGCATGTTGTGCTTGGCCTCGATGTATGCCAATTCATACCATAAGCAGCTGCTAGATATGTTGCCGAATCGATGCAGTGTCATCCTGGAGGACTCAACATGCTTGTCTGACAGGCCTAGGCTGCGCTGGATCTCATCAATCACTGCACGCCCACCTGCATGGATGCAAATATGCTCGAACGCAGTGAGGAAGTTAGGCACGTACAACTTGGTCCCCATTTTGAGAAGCTTCGTAGATACGAAGGAAATTGCAAACAAGAGTTTCTCGGAGGCCGGAAGGACGAGCGGCGCAATGGTGGTGATGTTGGCTTTGAGCGTCCTAGCAGCAACGGTCATGAGATCAATGGAGAGATCTACCCCTTTGTTTCCCTTGTCATCCTCTTTCTGATAGATGCACTGGTATGATTTGTCGTCTGCTGCAGTGTGTGTCCGAACGACAAACTTGAGTCTGAAACGGGCCTTTTCGGGTGATGTTGAAAGTAGCACGGCAGCTCCGCCCATCCGGAACAAGCAATATGGAAGCAGCATAGCTCTCTCGTTCCCAAAATAGTAGTTGGGCGTGAGAGTTTCAGTTGATACGACCAACGCCCGTGCCCCTGGAGGCATGGCTTGCAGAAGGTTCTTGGCGAGATCTACGGAGGCTAAACCCGCGCTGCACCCCATTCCAGATAGATGGACGTTGCGGATGTCACTACGCATCTTGTACTTGTTGATGATCATGTCGGGGAAACCTGGTGTTGGACTAAATCCGCTGCAGTTTACGACGAGAATGTCAATGGTGTGAGGGGCAATGCTCGTTTTGGCAAATAGATCGTCAATGGCTGAGAAGACGACGAGCTGAGCTTCCTCGCGAGCAACCTCCAACGTGCAGTAATTGTAGGGTTCAATGTACTGGCCCACTGGGGGAAGGCATGTCTCCTCTCCAAGGCCTGATCGCTCGAGTAGGCGTGTCAAGAAACGGACGCTGCGCTCACTGAAATGGCTGACTTGGCGGACATGCTCAACAAAAGCAGCAGAGGGAACACGGTAGTTATATGTGGCGCGGAAGCAAGCATAGTCGACGAGGTACACCATGCGTGGGCGCTGCATGTAATATACGATCACCGCGGTAGCCAAGAACAACAAAATTGACAAGATCTGTGAATGACTGAAGGTTTGAATTGGATCTGCGGATTCGTTAGGCTCTAGTCTTGCCATCGCAATAGTAGCTGCGGCAATGGTGAGTGGCACAGCGACTATCAGGAGGAAATTGTCTACAATCTTCTCGTAGACGATATTGAAGCACATATGAATGGATGGACTCATCTGCAGCTTGTAGGTGGAGCAATGTGACGGTGGTGAGAATGGAGAGGACTGGGCCGAGTACGAGAGAGTTTAAATCGGCAAAACAGATGTGACTGTTTATCAAAGTGGACACCAACACTGAATTTGCTCTTACACTTGCCAACCATATATACTTAAGGATTATTTTCTGTACTGTTTATTTTCCTTGTCATGCTTTTTGTTTTGGAAAACTTGTCGTTGTCATGTTGATAGACTGGTAGTAGTGTGCTAGCATTAACTGTGTCGTTGTTCCATAGTACTGCCCGCAGTTCACTGTGCGCAATTCACGTGCATGCATTATTGAAATTAAGGTTGGAGGTAGATAAATTGATAGATGGTCATTATTAAATCGCGTAGTGTCACTATCAATCAGTTAAGTTGCAAACTGTTAGAGCATCTCCAAGAACTTGGCTAAAATTAGTAGTAAAATTCTAATGTTTAGCTATTTTGTAAAATAGATAACTTCTTAAAAAAGAAGATGTTCACAACAGCCTTGCTATCAGATAGCTAGTGCCAGTGGTTGGCTATATATGGCCAACAAAAATCAAGGGATAGCAAACTTTTTATTTTACAAAACCAAATAGCACATCTGTTGGAGTCTATTTTTCTACTATAAAAGTTTTAAAAGGCCTCCATAATAAGAATAGCAAAGCTATTAGAGTTGCTCTTAGTAGTATTATTTATGGAAAGTGCCGAAGAATATGGAGAAATAAACTTTATCTCCAAGGGCACATGCTATGCTGCTGTGAGCCCTATATTTTGCATTGAGATTCGTGTTCAGTGAGAAACATGTAGCTCATAGCAGCAAGAGCATGTGCCCTTAAAAGCAAAATATTTATGCAGGAATGATCGTGATAAAGCAGAGAGACAACATGCTAAAAATTCTTTCCCTAATTGGAAACTATATGTTGTCACTTTGTCACCTACACGCATGGGCGGGAATGCCACGCATAGCCTGTGTGGTAATGTCGAGTGCCCCAATCACAATCCATGTCCCTCCTTTATGTTTGTTTCATTTTCTGTTTTATTCTCCTTTCATTCTGTTTTCTTTTTCTATTTCTTTTCTTTTTATCCTTGGAACGTACTTCTTTCATAGCTATGTGATTTTCTTTTATATTTCACAATTTTGTATTTTTTATAATCCATCTAAACAAACCAATAAAAGACCTTCTAAGGGGCTCTGCTTGTGTTTCCCCATATACCAGACTCAATTGTTATCATACCATGATTTTTTTTATTCTCGATTCTTGATTTTTCTAGTTTCTAAGTTCTTAAGCGACCGACATCATAAGCAGAAATAATCAAATTGTTTGGTGGTAGTCTCGGTAATACCTATGCACACACTTAGGGGGAATTTAACCCATGTAATGCCAGAGTCTCAAGTATTGTGATCCACTTTGTAAGTAGAATAGATTTGAGGTGAATGCGATAACCCGGCAGGGCTCTCTGTGCATGTATATATATAGATAGGGAATAGCCCCCTATATAGCATATATAGGTGAAGTTTTTGTTACAACATAATACATACCTATCTACCCTTCTACCCTTCATGTACGCAGCACTGCATGCGTCTCCTCCAACTAACAGTGCCAGCTCAACAACCTTGAGCCTTGCACGTTTACACAATATCCTATTGTCTAACATTCCCCGCAATCTTAGCCACTTGTAAGGTTGAGATTGAATCTAAATTCTTTCATCTTAGGTGCAGCTAGAGGCTTCGTGAATCCGTCAGCCAACTGATCACCCATACGAATGTACCATATATCTAGCAACTTCGCATCTACCCTCTCATGGATAAAGCGAAAGTCAATCTCTATATGCTTGGACCTCGCATGGAACACAGGGTTGTATGACAAATACTTGGCGCCCACATTGTCACACTAGAGTCGAGCAACAGGAGGATGTAACACATGTAACTCTATCAACAGCTAGCTTCGGAACCCACGTGATCTCGGTTGTTGCATTAGCCAAAGCCTTGTACTTCGCCCTGGTACTTGAATGTGAAACAGAAAGCTATTTTTGTGCACTCCAAGACACAAGGGTAAAGTCCAATTGAGAGCATCCGAGATGCCAAGCACCGCGGGGCCTTCGGCTTCTGGCTGCATAAAGGTTCTGGGATACTCGAAGGTCCTGGAACGTGCGAAGGTCCTAGGACGCGCATCCCCCCTGAGCCTGTTGTGGCGGCTTCCTCCTGTAATAAGAGTATAAGACCTGGCGTGTCTGCTCCTAATTTTGCTCGGGACCTTCGCACCATAGCCTCCAAAGGTCGTCCTTGCTTCAGGTGGCTGGTATCTTTGTTCAGTTATGTTATCCTGGTCTCTAAACATGGAAATTTCTCATATAGGTCCTCAAACTTGTTCAATTATGTGATTCCAGTCCCTAATTTATTTTTAAGTCTCATCTGGATCAAAACAGGGTCAATCTAAAAACTCTATATTAAAAATAACTCATAACTTTTTCATATGAACTCAAATGAGGATAAACTTTATATTAAAATTGTAGGCAGCAACATGATCTACAACTTTATAGTTGAAAAGTTTTTAAATTAAAATAATTTAGAGCCCCAAAATATTTTTTAAGTTTATGGATTTTGAAATTTGAAATTTCATTTTGTGACAATGACTTCAAATAAATAACTTTTCAACTATAAAGTTGTAGATCATATTGAGGGCTACAATTTTGATATAAATTTTATCTTCATTCGAGTTTATATGAAAAAGTTATAAATTATTTTTTAATATAGAGTTTTTAGATTGCTTTGTTTTGACCCAGATGAGACTCAAAACCAAGTTTAGCGATGGGATGACATAATTATACAATTTTGGGTGATTTCTAAGTTTCGGGACCGGGATGACACAACTGAACAAGTTTAGGACCGGAATGACATAGACGAACAAGTTTGAAGACGTAAATGGTCGATTTGCGAGTTTAGAGACCGTAATGACACAACAGTACAAGTTTAGGGACCGGTGATGGACTTTACTCTTAAATAAACAATTTATTAACAGAGGCAGATATATAGTACTGCCTCTAGAAAGTATGATTAACACAGACCCTGAACCAGAGGTATATTAGGTGGCTTGGCAGCCCTTAATATTGCTCTTCCACCAACCTAAAAATGGGTACTGTAGTAGTGTCTCAGCTAGAGTACTTTATAATTTGTCTGGTAATAGTTTAAAACTTTAAGTTGAGAAATATTTAAAATTCGAAAATCAGGCAACCAATCCAGTCACTGTTGTTAATTTTCACATATCCGCATGAGCAACATATTGATACAGACAAGTTATTGGTCGCAAAAGTTTTGCTAGGCCTAAATTCCCGGTTTACAGCAGGTTTGTTGTTAGTAACAAACCTTTTTATGCATTACATCATTATGGTAACTTTGTAATCTCAAGGTATAGCGCTGTTACGTGCATGTCCATCATGTCTGCTAAGTGTGGATGGAACAGCATGTTAGCTGTTGCATATCCACCATTTATTTATTTTGGTATGCTTGGTGCGTATCAGGGAATATGCACTGGATAACGATCGATGCAGTTAGCCCATGGTCCATGTGCATCGTGGACAGGTCGAATGCACTCCCATACTGCACTGTTGCACTTAAACCCAGAGCCAAACCCAATCATCCACACTTGATTGCCCTTGTACATGCGGCCCTTAGCCTCCACATACGCCAGTTCATACCAAAGTGAGCTGCTAGATGTGTTACCAAATCGATGTAGCGTCATCCTTGATGGCTCAACCTTCTCGTCCGACAGGCCGAAGTTACGTTGGACACCATCAATTACTGCACGCCCGCCTGCATGAATGCACAAGTGCTGGAACACAGAGAGGAAGTCAGGGATATATAGCTTGACCCGCCCATTGAGCAGTTTCCGTGCGGCGAAGGATGCTGCGAACAAAAGCTTTTCAGAGGGCGGGAGCACAAGAGGCGCAATGGACGTGATGTTGGCTTTCACAGTTCTCGCAGCGACGGCCACCAGGTCAGTGGAGAGATTAACACCAGTAAATCCCTTGTCATCTTCTTCCTTGTAGATGCATTGGTATGACTGGTCACTTGCGGCGGTGAGTGTGCGCATGATACACCTAAGGCGGAATCTGGCCATGGTTGGGGAAGTTGACAGCAGCACTGCAGCTCCGCCCATGCGAAACAGGCAATACGGAAGCAGCATAGGTCGCTCGTTTCCCAGGTAGGGATTGCCACTGAGTGTCTCCGTCGAAACAACTAAAGCATTTGCACCAAATGGCGCAGCTTGCAGCAGGTTTTTCACAAGCTCTACTGAGATTAGCCCTGCGCTGCAACCCATGCTGGACAGGTGGACATGGTGGATGTCGCTACGCATTTTGTACCGGTTTATAACCATGTCAGAGAAAGTTGGCGTAGGATTGAACTCGCTGCAATTTGTGACGAGAATATCGATGGCTTGAGGTGCAATTCTTGTCTTGGAGAACAGTTCATCAATGGCCGAGAAGACAGCCATCTGTGCCTCCTCACGGCCGTCCTCAAACTTGCTGTACTTGGCCGGGTCAATGTAGTGCCCCACTAGAGGCACGCATGTTTCCTCACCAAGGCCTGAACGCTCGTAAAGACGTGTCAAGAAACGTTTGCTGCGTTCAGTTAACTGGCTGACATGTTGGACATGCTCCACAAAGGCTGCGGCAGGAACACGGTTGGTATGTGGGGGACGGAAGCAAGCGTAGTCGATGAGATACACCGCCCGTGGGCGCCGCATGATGGCTACGACCGCTGCTGTGCCCAAGAGGAGCCCAATTGAGAGCACGTCCGTGTTGCTGACTGAATGAAGCAGAGTGGTGAACTCATCAGACCTGCTTGTTGTTGCTGCCACGATGACAGCTGCAGTGGCGAATGGCACTGCGACTGTCAAGAGGAAATTGTCTACTATTTTTGCGAAGACTGTTTTCAGGTACTTGCCAATATGTGATGAACTCATTGCGGTGGTATATAGGCGTTTCGCGTGCAGTAGTGTCGTGTGTAGAGCTACAGTGAGGATGGGGAGGAGGGGTCCCAGTGTGCGGCCTTATTTAAAAGTGGAGATCCCGTGGGCTACCTGGTCACGTGTATATGCAACTGATAACCAACTAATAACCAACAACGGTTATGAATTTGCTTCAGTTTTACTTGCCACCCATTTGTGTACCAAAGAATTGTGCTACACGTCCTTGCTTCGTCGCATGCAATTCATGACGACGTATGTATTCATTGGATAGAGCGATGCCCCTTGTTCGATTGCTTTCTTGTGTCACAATCCCAGGATATTCTATCTTTGTTAAATTAAATTGGTATGGTACTAGAGGTCCAGTTAGTGTTTTTCCTTTGACAACAAATCAATGAACAGTACTTTCAGTCATGTCTTATCAGCCAAATGAACAGGCTTTTATAGAGATTTGGCCTAAAAATGTGTAGATCAGCCGTTTAATTTATATCCACCGCTAAATGGTAGGTTGGCTCACACTAGTACAGAAATTATTTTTACAAGTGGTTAAACACGATCTTTAGAGATGGTTTAAAAGACCGCTATATACCACTGGTTGTAAAAATAAGTGATTTTAGGGCGGTTTTGAAACTGTTGTTATAAATTGATTTTTAGGGACGACTTTCTTAAGACGACCGCTTTAACATAATTTTCAGAAATTTTTAAATCATTTAGAAGTCTACTAAAATGAGAAAAAATATTTTGTAACGTGGCCAGACAGTGCATCATAGCCCAAAATTAACATCATTTGGGGGGTCATTGAAAATATAGATTTGATGTCGGAAGGTTAGACTTTAAAGATTGCTAATGGCTATTAGTCATTGTATCTTGTTTTGGCTACAGATTGTCGGTCGTTAATTCTATTTCACTTTAACGTTGAACGGTCGGTCCTTGTATCATACTTTTAACGACAACCGCTTATCTCCACAGATCGACTGCACTCCCACGCTAAATTAGAGACCATGACAGTCAAGGCATTGTCGGCTCCTCCATTCACGACAAGGAAGCCTCGAGAAGGCAACAACAGGCAGTCCATGATAGTCGAGGCACAGGCACTGTTCTGCTCCAACCAGCAGCTTGCCTTGGTTAGTCAGCATCACCAGGCATTCGAGGGCTGAGATCGTTGCCTGGTCTGTCTTTGGGGCAGTAACCAAACAGGTCCTCTAGTGCGCATAGACAATAGATTAGAATCAAATCAACTTGTACACTATGCCCTTCTCAGAATATAAGGGAGTAAGTACATAACAATATCCCCGATGAGGGATATTGATTTGGATTTTAATAAAGAGATTGATTTGGAGATTTTTTTTTTATGTTGTAGATGAAGATGGAAAGAGAGAGAGGGGATTTTTGGTTCTCGCGAATGAAACCGAACGAGAGGGGAGGTGAATGAGAGCCGCAAATTTCTATCGAAATATTTAGTCGTTGTCCCAAAATTACTTCCAAGAATAAGCGAATTGTCGAACCTAAAATATCCAAGCCAACTAGTGACAGTAGTACTTATATTGATTATTCGCAACAATAAAAAATCAACACAACAAAAGGAACATGATTCGGAGCTCGAACGAGCACACTACGCACAAAATGAGAAATTTGGGCTGGAAAAATACACTAGAGATAGTGTAAAATTCGTTCAAACACCTCGCTAGCACTGCACCAAACTTGAACCTAGTAGGGCAGCACGGTTCAGAGATCAACACTGAGACACCTAAGCACAGGAGCTGAAACGATGAAACTGCTGGTCCTGGGAACCTGCTTCTGAACCAGCACCAAAAACACACAGGTACTGCACTAATCGAAACTAAACTCACAGAAATCAAGGCAAGCAAGACTGGTGAGAGCTGAACACGACCACGGGAGGCAAGAAGCAAATTTGGCCAATCAAAATCAAGTAAAAAAAACACACATGCTGCTGCCATGGACACCAGAGAAAATAGTCAGCAAGCTTGGGCAAATTTCTTCATGAAAAGCGCTGCGTGCTGCCCTGGACCGAACGTGCTCCCAGGACACAAGGCCAACTTGATCTGATTGCTAGAACGCCAAAGCAACAGAGAAATAAACTGAGCACAGAGAGAATGACCACACAGAAAACTACCGCTGCAGTCTCCGAAGCTCGCGACTCAAAAACGAAGAACGACAGATAGAGACCAAATACACATGAGCATACAAGCCCCCAAGTCCCAGGAGCGAGCGGTGCTCTGGTGAGCGCGCACGGCAGCTGAGGCCGGCGTTGGTGCCGCTGTCACTAGATGCTGCCAGGGGCGCCCCTGCGCACGCCTGTACACGAGTGCCCAACAACAGCTCACGAACAGAACGATGAAAACAGAGGAAAGCGACTCCAAAAATTCGATGAAAAATGAACAAAGGCTCAACCATTCATTCTCAAAATTTGCACAGACCAAATTCAACAGACCATGAAACTATTCCTCAAAAATTATCATCTAGGATTAACCTAAACTCCAAAAAAATCAAATCGTAGCAAAGAGCAAAAAGAGATGAAAAACTCAGGAACAAATTGACGAAAATCACAAATAAAATAAGTGAACCTCAGAGGACAACAAAGGATTCGGACTTCCATTTCCAGTCCAAAATCACAAGTTTGATACACAAATTTGGAATTTGTGGACCTATCTCAAATAACAGCCAATAGAACCCGGGCTAGAAAAGAAGAATGAGAGAATGAGAGAGCGGTGAGGAAGATGTCCTCCTTGTTTATCACACATATTACACATTTTCTAATTGTTCTTGGATATTTTTTAACGAACTAGCTAGCCACAGGGGTACTCTAATCCAACTTGACATCACCTATCTGACAGCCACCACACCCGTCATGAGGTAGCTTAGCCTCGACGTCAACTCCTCGATGCCGTCACATGTTGTCCATTCTTCGGAACCTCCGCTC
Source organism: Sorghum bicolor (assembly GCF_000003195.3). Lineage (NCBI taxonomy): Eukaryota > Viridiplantae > Streptophyta > Magnoliopsida > Poales > Poaceae > Sorghum > Sorghum bicolor. The sequence continues at coordinate 10,689,273 of NC_012879.2, read as the reverse complement.
AAGTTTTGAGGTCCAAACCCGCGAAACCTGCCGTGAGTAGCGTAATCCATACGCTTCCCCGGCCACTCGACGCGTGTCACCGCCGTCCACGATTGGCCGGCCGACCAAGTCCTCCTGAACCTCGCTCGACTCACATATCCGCCTTCTTCACTTGGTCAACACGGTCACTCTTATGTACACAAGCACTTGTCGATGTCCTAGATGTCAACCACTGTGGCTGGTCACCTGGTCTGTCAGTCCAAGGCTCATGTCCGCCCTTCACCGCTCTAGGTTCATCGGCACGACACGTCTTTACTTGACCTTCTCCTCGTTATCGACCACCGTCTCCGAGCTTCACATTTGAATATCATAAGCCAAGAAATATGTCGCACACATAGCTTTTGCCAAAATAATGTTAGTCACCAACTCAACTTATTTGTGGATCACGTTGATAATTATTCATCGCAAAACGAACTATAAAAGTACTTTTTGACGTGAGAGGAGAAAATTTTTTATTTTTAGTATGGACCCCAACCGAGACGGCTTTGATGCTGAACCTTTTTTTTTTCACGCTGCAGACTTGCAGTAGGCTTGTACCGCAACGCCTCTCAGGTTGTAATTCACCAATTACTTTTTGGCGTGTGCGATGCAACCTATAGCAGTGCATGGTAGTAGGGGAGGGGGCGCGTGTGTTGTGTGTTGTTGCGGCATACTCCTCTGTCTTGTAATACACGTTCTAAAAATTTAAGCTAATCTAATGGAACATTCAAATGACGCATGTACTCATTGATTATTTTTATTATAGAGTTTTTTTCAAATCATGGCTTTCTTTTTAACAAGCTCATGTTAAATTGAAACATAGTCATTATATAGAATGTATTGTATCTCAATACGAATTTTAGAAGTCAAAATGTACTCTATTTCAAAGCCAAGGGAGTATGCACATGTATATAAAGTTCAAAATATGGTAATTTGTGAAGCATTTATTTTAATTCTATTTACACCATTACATTCATTATAACAAGATCTACAAAAGTTAATCTATATTTGATATGATTCAAAACATATAATATGTGATTATAAAGTTTTGCACACTAGTATTGAAAAACTCTATGCCGGCGGTGGTGATTCTTTTTTACAGACGGTTTCAATTAAAGAATGCCAGTGAAAAGAAATTGGTGGGCCCGACTCAAGAACCACCAGTGGAAACATATTTTCACTAGCGAATGGAGCATTTCCACTAGCAATTCTCTTTATTGAAGCACCAGTGTAAATGGATTTGCACATGCGGTTTTTGTACGAAAACCACCACTAAAAATCATGTATTTCTACAGGCAATTTTTATAAGAAACTGACACTAAAAATCTATTTCTAGTGGCGGTTTGTTACGAAAACAGCTTGTAGAAATAATTTAAAATGATCTCGTATGAAAAAACCACCAAAATGAAAGTTGTAGATCTCAAAAATTTATAAAACTTTTTAGTTGATAACTTTATCATTTGAAATCATCTTGTCGTCAAAAACTACATTCAAATTTGTTTAATTTAAAATTTAAATTTTGTAAACGGCCTTGAATGGAGAAACTACCAATATAAAAGTTGTAGATCTTGAAAAGTTATGAAACTTTATAGTTTACAATCTTTCCATTTGAATTTATTTAGGGCCTCAAACAATCAATGTATGCTCGGTTTAGGATAATATGTGGGCAACCAAACTCTAATATAGACACAAGTGAGTGATGGGTGAAGTGGTAGAGGAGGCTATGCGTGAGGGGAGGTCATGATTCAAATCCCGCTAGCCGCAGCGCATACTTACGACTTCGACAGAGACAGGCGGGCGGCTGGCCAATGGGCCTTCCCTATGATTAAAATCTTTTTTCTTCTATTTTTAAAACCTAATTTATATTTTCTAGACAAGCATTTCCAACTTAACTGAACCGTCTGTGGAAATCGATTTTCATAGACGGTTGTCTTAACTCAGCCGCTAGTGAAAATCATTTTCCACATGTGGTTCTCAGTTAATCGCCATTAGAAAGATTCATTTCCACTTGCCCCTTGGCGGTTCTAAAAAAATGCTTATGCAAATAGGAAGAACCGCCTATACAATGCTTCTTTGTACTAGTGGCATCTAGGAGTATAAAGTTTCAAATGTGGTAGTACAAACTTTCACAACTTGGAGTGCAAAGTTTTGAATTAGAAAGTTCTATTTTATGTGTCCAAAGTTCATAGCATATTGGTACAAAGATTGAAATGAACTAGTTTAAAGTTTTTGAATTTAGGAATATAGTTTTGAAATCTCAAAGTTTTGAACCTAGCAGTACAAAATTTATAATATGATAGTTAAAAGTTTTGAACACTTAGCAGTATAAAGTCTGTATAGGGAAACTAGCAGTAAATTATATATGTCAAGTTTATAAATTCTTGTAATACCCGATTTGGACAAAACCACATATGCACCATATGTGAGTTTTTGAAGTCAAATCTCACATATAGCAACAAATAAAGAGTAATATCAAAAGACAAAGCATAAATATATAACATACTTAGTACAAAAGAGATAACCTTTGATAGCAAACAGCGGATAGACAACTCCAAACTTCGGGTATTAACTTCTCTCTACAGGATCCAACTGACTGACTGGTTGATCACAAGCCTAAACTTCTCCTGAGGTTTGGGGGAAATAGCAAGAGTGAGTCCATGTAAAAATCCACAAGTATAGCAACTAGATTGTATAGATCCCAATATCTCATGATCAATATGACATAAATAATGTAGAGCATTAAACAGTAAATAATGAACATATTAACACACAAGAATCATCATCCTTAATGTAGATGTCCCCAAGGCCGCTCCTGACCGTGAGCTCGGCTAGTATACTAGTTTTGAACACTCTTCAGAGGTTGTACATCTTTACCCATGAGTCATGATTTACCCTTTCCCTTTCGTCCGAGGTGATCAGCCTCTTAACCCACTACTAAGGAAGGTCGGCAGGGATCACTACGAAGCCTTTCAAAAGTGCGTCTAACATGTTAGGGCCGCAAGGTTTCCCGGGCGCGCAGATATAGATGCTCCCCTTCCAAATGGCACAATGACGCGCAGCCTATACACATAAGGACAGAGGCTCACACTTTACCCCAAACGGTTAGGCCCCACTAGCATCCTTTCGGGTAACCTCTAACAAGCTAGAAAAGGTCTTCATACTAAGCTAAAACTAGAGCCATTATAGCCCTCATGGTTGCATTGTTTGTCCCGGGTGATCACGTACAGATAAATCCTCAAGTTGCTAAAAAGTCATTTTTATCGTTTGTTGCGTATACATTAATCGAGTCACAAGATCATGGTCACACAAATAAAATCCAAATGCTATACTTGCCTTAATCCAATTGCTCTTGCTAATCTTGCTAGTTGTCCAAGTACTGATCTTGATCACTGAAGCACTCTTGTTCACCACGAATTGCTCACCGTCTAATCCGATCATCGATCATCAACACACAAACAATCGGAAACAACATACACGAAGCAAACAAGGCTACAATTAGAACAGTACACCAAACATGTAAAAATAGTATAAAAATTTTATAAAATGATTCTACGTATCGCTACGATCTCACAGACGTAAAGATCACGAAAATCAGAGTTGAAATGGAGAATATATGAATTTTCTAAGATTTTATATAGAAAAGTAATTAATTAAATAGGATTTTGAAATTAAAAGGTTTCAAACTGAGAAAACAGTGTTACTAACATGTAGAGCTCATGAAATCAAACCTAACACAATGTGAATGGCTCAAATCGGAGTTAAAATAAATATTTTATGGCCAAAAGAAAGTTAGTGGCAATTCTATAAATAGGGAAAACGTATTTTTAATCTAAAACCGAGCTGTTTGCATTTTCCAAACTGAAAGGCAAAGTGATTGGAGCTTATGTTAGTGGACAGGGAGCAGGTTCACCGGCAGCGACGCTTTCTTAGAGCTACAGCAACGCCGGAGCAGCTGACCGCTCGTAGATGTCGTGTATATGCGAGACGATGGCGATCACGTTGTAGAGAAGAAAATATAATTTTATTTTACAGAGGCTTCTCATATAGTAGTCTTTGGTGTGCTTTGCCTAAGGAATTGGTACATATATATATATAGGGAAAGAAACTCCCCACCTCCACGTCAACTAGCGATATGGTACTAATTGATTTGCAACCTTCATCTTTACTAATAGGCTTAATTAATTATTAAAGCTCATTAGTAAAAAAACATTTGGCCTTTGAATCATGATGACGTTGGGTTAGAGTAAAATGAAGGATTTATTATTTTCGAAATTAATTATTTTTATGAATAAAATAATTCTAGAAAAGTTCAAAATTAGTAGTTAAGCCAAGAAAAAAACTCCGAAAGCTCCAAAAATTTGGGAAAAATTCTCAGAGATATTATAGAACATGTGGAATCCAAATAAAGTATTTGGAGCTCATGATGAGATAATTTGGGACATCTAAAAATTAGATTTATGCTCATAGAAGAGGCTAGAAAAATACCCGAGAAGTTTGTAGAGGTTGCATGATGGACGAGAAACTCAAACGAGTGACTTAGGTTTGAAAGAAAAGATTCTGAGAGACCCTGACCGAAATCTTGAGCTAAGAGACAAGGAATTTGATTGTAGAAAAATATAAAGATGGACCGATTAAATAAGATCGATCTATTAAACGCATTTTAAAAACTTTGCTCACTCAACACATAAAGGAGCAACAAGCATCACATCAAAACATATGCACCAGCATGTATGCATAATAATATTGCTAAGTCTTATGATAAATTTTAATTTAAAAATATTTTTTTTTCTATATTTTCATGAGCACAAAAATATAAAAATAAATAATTTTATCTATATTTTAAAAGGAGTAAATTTTAGGGTGTTACAATTCTGTATGCAAAGTTTTGAACCTAGTTGTACAACATTTAAAATATGATAGCTAAAAGTTTTGAACACCTAGCATTATAAAGTTTGTATAGGGAAACTAGTACTAAATTATATATGTAAAGTTTATAAATTCTGTATGCAAAGTTTTGAACTTAGTAGTATAAAAATTGTAATATGATAGATTCAAGTAATAATATTTTGATATGTATAATGTAAAACTTTGTATTAGTACATGTACGAAATGTTTTTTAACGCGTGATTTCAAAGTTTTTTTTTCTTAACTAGATATATGCATGTGTGTTGCACGGGGCTACGAACTTTTGCCTACACCTAAAACGACGCACGTGTGGTTCGTCGTTTTGACAAACATATTAAGAAATCTATAAATCTAATTATACAAATACAAAGACCGTTTCGTGATTTGTAACAATTTTTTTGTTACTTGTTACTATAATCGTCGTTGGTAGTACACCTGCGTTGCTATGAATTTTCTCTGTAATATAAATTGATATATGTGATACTATGTTATAATATCTATGTTTTGTAGTGGTGTGGACCTATTAAATTTTGTCGTTCTTAGTCGAGTGAATGAATTTTTGTTAGAATAATCATGTCTAAGATAATCTCAATTGTTACTTCAAATCTTTTGGGCATGTTTTAGAGATATGTGGGATGCATCAAATCAACATATATGTAACTTCAATCTCTTTGTGACTCAACAGTTAGCTTTCAATTACCAAGAAGTTGGAAGTCTCATCGAAGTAGCTGTATAGTTATTCACGCCTCCAGCTTCCCTCTGTCCTTCATAACCATGCTTACACATATATATTATTTATATATAGGCAGCAGCAGAAATAACAAGAACATTAGAAGAGTAAACAATATGGCCTTGTCACCTAGTCAGAGGCTCCTCAGATCTCTGTACCAAATTGTTGTCAACAATGTCCTGGTTACCATTGCCGTTTCACTCACTACTGCTGTCATCCTTGTGGCTGCACAGTTTGGTTTCAGTGAGCACATTTTCCCTCTCCATGCCCTTCGACCCATCTACTTGTTGCTAACTGCCTTGCTACCAGCAGCTGCATTTACCTTGTACCTTGTGAACCGCTCCCACGATGTATATCTAGTCGACTATGCCTGCTTCAAGCCAAATATTAACTGCCGTGTTCCCCTGGCTGCATTCAAAGAGCACATGATGCACCTCAGGCCATTCCTTGATGACCGCAGCGTCCACTTCCTAACACGTATGATTGATCGCTCTGGCCTCGGCGACGAGACTTCCTTTCCGCCTTGCCTCTTTTACATACCTCCGAGCTTTGGTTTTAGTCAAGCCCATGCTGAAGCTGAGTTAATCCTGTTTTCAACAATTGATGACCTGTTCCGTAAGACATGCATCAACCCATCTTCCATCGATGTACTGGTTGTTAACTGCACCTTATTTACCCCAACACCATCCTACAGTGACATGATCATAAACAGATACAAGCTTCGCAGCGGTATCCGCAGTGTGCACCTCTCTGGTATGGGGTGCAGTGCGAGTCTCATTTCCGTGGGGCTGGCCAAGAACCTGCTGCAGATCACTCCACATGCCTCGTATGCATTAGTTGTCTCTGCGGAGTCGACGTCGACCCACATATATCAAGGGAGGAAACGAGAAATGCATCTGCCCACCGTCCTATTCCGCATGGGTGGCGCCGCTGCATTGTTATCAAATTCAAGGAAGAATAATAAGGCGCGATTCCGGCTCAAACACCTTCAGCGGATGATTACCACCAGCGAAAGTGCTTATCGGTGTGTCATGATGGACGAAGATGACGAGGGAAACTTGGGAGCCCACCTTTCCAAGGACCTTATCACTGTTTCTGGTGAGGCGTTGAGAACCAGTATCACTTCCATTGCGCCCCTTATTCTCCCACTATCAGAGAAGCTACGGTTTTTGCTTTCCTGCATATCGAGGAAGGTTGTCAACGGCAAGGAGGTGCCACTGTATGTCCCAAACTTCTGCGTGGCGATAGAGCACTTCTGCATTCATCCCGGTGGACCAGCGGTGATTGATGCTGTCCAAGATAGCCTCCGTCTATCTGGTAGCCATGCCGAGCCGTCACGAATGACGCTTCATCGTTTCGGGAACACATCAAGCAGCTCTTTGTGGTACGAGCTAGCATACATTGAGGCCAAAGGTAGGATGCATAAGTGTGATCGAGTATTGATGATTGCCTTCGGTTCAGGGTACAAGTGCAACATCGCTGTGTGGGAGTGTATCCAACCATCCCACAGTGCTGATGAGTCATGGGCCAAGTGCATCCACCGGTATCCAGTGAAAGCATGCTCAAACAAAATAACTACTAAGCCCCACGTTGGCTGAGGACATGCAATGCCCCCAAACCACACTCCTACGAAAATGCATGTCTCTTTTATTATTAGTTTCAAAAAAAAATAATGCATGTCTTTTATTGTTATATAAAGTAAAGATAAAGATTGCATGTCCCAGAACTGTATCTTATTACTTTGCACCCGTATAATAAAGATTACCCTTCAATTAGCATTGTTTTTAACATGGACAATGTTACCATACTCCCGTTACTTTATCACTTCTTCTTAATTTTAGGTGTCTGAATTTTAAGATGATTTCACACAACACTCTTGTACTACCAATTATAGTGCAAGTAAAATTTCACTTTTATATGTCATAATATATCAAATTTCTGTCCTATGTCTGACTATAAAAATAATTTTAAAATATTAAATTATATCTGTGCCAACACATATTAGATTTTGTCAAATTTGTAATTTTGTCTAACTGATTTTTTTTGTTCTTGGAATAAAAAATTGTACATTGTGTCTACAAAAATTGCAATTAACCAAAACTACAATTTTAGTATAAAATGTATGAAATAATTGTCACCTGAAAGAAAACTAAAATTCAGACACATGAATTTAGCAAATCTCTTACTTTATAGGAGGTCATAGTTCAAAGCAATCTGAGCTACTCCATTTTTCCTGAAATATAAGGAATTTAGTTTTGTTCTAAATCAAGCTATAGTAACTTTGATCAAGTTTATAGAAAAGAAGAAAAATACATACGACTTCAAATTAGCTTATTTAGATATATTATGAAAACATATTTTTATAATATACCTCTTTGATGTGGTAGATGTTCTTTCATATAAATTTAGTTAAAATTACTATATAGTTTGACTTAGAATAAAACAAGATTCTTTATATTTTAGGATGAAGGGAGTATTGATTTATAAGATTTTATGAATTATTAAATTAATAAATAATGTAAGAAAAAAATAATTTTTTTCTGAAATCCCATAATCACCTAGACAAAAAAAGAAGTGGGATACCCTTCGCTTGCAGATAATCTTCATTCATTTTCTATAGTGCCATGATCATAAGTACAACCGTATCTTTTAGTGTTGTGTTGGGGATGACAACCTGACTTAAGCAATGCTAGGAGATATTCCGAATATTTCTAATGGCTTTGCTAGGATAGAGTTTGAATTTTTTATTTGTAATCGTATTAGAAATACCAACACATGCTCTTGATTTGGTTTCTATTGCAGTTGGTCACTTGCGAGACCCCTTCTATTGGATCCCATGCCACTCCTTAGGGCGTGTTTTGTTCGTTGTTGGCCACAGCCTGGCTTGCATGCCGCAACCAGGCCCGATGTGGCCAGGCTCGTCACATGCCGAAGGGTTCGTTTGGTTCTCGTTCCCATGCATGCAGTGTAACACCCGGCCCAGGGTTTAATAGGATTAATAGGAGACTCGTACAAACAAGTTGCAACTTCTTTTCCGGAAGCCTATCTCCAAACAACTCTAAAGTTAAGCGTGCTTAGCCTAGAGCAATTTAAGGATGGGTGACCGACCGGGAAGTAGTTCTCGGGTGCACACGAGTGAGGACAAAGTGTGCAGAAAAGACTAGTGGTGGTCTGTGGGGCTGACTATGTCCTACAAAAGCTGCCAGCGGGCCCGGCCTCATGGAGGCGGGACGTTACAGAATGGTATCAAAGCCGACTCTCGCGGTTTCACGGGCGCGTGTGTCGCAGTTGCGCAGGCATAGTGTGCATGGCTGGTGTGGACCCAGAGTGGTCACACAGCATGGCACATGCGCTGGCACTGGATGCACGGACGTGGCCAAGAGAGGACGTTCCTGGCTTGGGGTTGATCAACGAGGACGTCGATCTCTTAAGGGGGTGAGGATGTAACACCCGGCCTAGGGTTTAATAGGATTAATAGGAGACTCATACAAACAAGTTGTAACTTATTTTCCGGAAGCCTATCTCCAAACAACTCTAAAGTTAAGCATGCTTGGCCTAGAGCAATTTAGGGATGGGTGACCGACCAAGAAGTAGTTTCCGGGTGCACACGAGTGAGGACAAAGTGTGCAGAAAAGACTAGTGTTGGTCTGTGGGGGCTGACTATGTCCTAGAAAAGCTGCCAGATGTAAGCGGGCCCGGCCTCGTGGAGGCGGGACGTTACATGCAGACCCGCTTCATCCGCTGTTTGGTTGTTGCACATCTAGTGTAGAAAAATGATAGCATGTGTCTTTGACGCTGGCCCGACTACACAGCATGCGCTCACGCTTGCACGTCCAGAGCCTGGCTCCAAAGAAACGGTCGATTCACTCGTTCTTTTCATAGCCTGGCCGAGAGGCGTCTATTGCATGCGCGCAGCTGGCTGGGAGGGTCAACCAGGAAACCAAACATGTGGGTGCCTGCATCCGGAGAGCCTGGTTCAAGCTGGCCAGGCGACCAAAAACGCGCCCTTATACACCGAGGAGGGCATGGGGTACAAAGCAGGTAGTTTGTAACCTTGAATTTCTTGCCTTGGGATTTGATCTTCATTATCTTTGCGCCATCCTAGACCTTCTTTGTCTTGCACCTGGGGGCCAAAAGAACATCAACCACTCCCTGACACCTCTCCTGCAGGTTGGTGCTGACCACTAGGTGCCATGCCACAACAGTGCCTTCCTTGGGTGAACCTTCTTGGCATCTTTGACATGCCACGATCCTTCTTCCACCAAAAGGGACTACCAGGCAAGCCCATAGTCGCTCCCGTTACCGGCTTCATGAGTTCCTTGTCTTGACACGTCATGCCCTAGGCATGACCCTACCGATGAGTGGCAAAAAGTGCTTCATGTCCGAGGGACCCGATGGTGATGTAGTGCTTCTATGCTTGTCATGCAATGAGCACCTAACAAAAATTGTAGTTGGCTTCTAGTCTTGGCTCGAGACATTGGCCTCGAGCCAAGGTTTGGATGACCACCAGGGCTAAGGCTTGGTCAGGGATCCCCTTCGGTCAAGGATCCCCGTGTGCTAGCCAAGACCCGAGCCCCAGGCGATGGCAGCTCTTGCCTTCTTAGGCTCTCGACTCTTTGCTATCAAGGGCCCATTTGTGGTCCACCAAGACATCCTTTTTTTTAATCAGTGGGTATATCCCTTGAGCCCACGGTTGATTCAGAGCCAACCAGGGGTTAGTCGGACTATCACGCCCTTAACCCAGGGACTTATTACACCCCTATATTAGACTCTCATCAAAAGGTTGTTGGTCCTTGACTCCCTAGATTATTACCCAATTAGCACGTATGAAAAATTCGTGACACTTATAGCATGCGTACTTTTTAACATTTCTATATTATCAATGGGAGTTTGGAAATGACTTGGTGGTTTTATTCGAACTCCGCATGACACACAAGTGGAATAAGTTCATGGGTGAAAATATGATACAAAATGAAAATCAAAGTCACTGTTCATAAATGTCATATCTAGTATATATGTAAATCTAGCAACTAAATAACCACTTGTCTGTTATATAGTGCCACAAGGAACCACCTAGGTCGGTCGACTATGGGTAGTACTACATGTGTGAGTTTCTTAGACAAAACCGACGATACATCACAAATTCTAGCAATGTAAGTAATAGTCATATGTGAAGTTTTGTCATTAGTGTTACAAATGCATTGGTCACTTGTTAATATGTGATGACTATAAACTTTCATTGCTGGTATATCATTGCCAGCCAACATAGAAAAGCCTCAAAGATAAAGGCATCATGAACATATGTGAGGACATGTGTCGGTTCATCATGCCTGAAATTATTCACTTTGAAGGGAAATATCATGATGTTACCTTTAAGTTAGCACAACTTGAGTACCCAGATCTTGTAGATTTTTCTAGGCTAGAACTAAATAAAGACGATTATTACAGAACTCATGGGATTTATGAGTTGTTGGCACAGCCAGAGTACCGAGAACTTGTAGATTTTTCTAGACTAGAACGAAGCAAAGATGATTATTACAAAATTCATTGAACTTATGAGTTGAAAACTTTGATGTATATATGTATGCTATGTTTGATGTATATACATGGGTTGATGACTATGGTAGAATGAAGTAAATTTTGTTTTTGTTATACATGGAAATATAATTGCATGTGATGTATATTTTGGTTCATCTGAATTTTTAAATATAATTATCTTTGGCGGAAAATATATGCGCAAACATTTAAATGTTTTAAAATAGTTCACTAGCAGTTTATGTTACTAAATCGCCTCTAGAAATTAATTTCCAAAAATAGCAAGTTTACATAAACCACCTGTGGAAATGCATTTACACAGCCGTTTTTCTTAAATTAACTGCCATTGTAAATGTATTTACACACATTGTATCTAACCGTTAGTGTAAATACAAGTACACAGATGATTTTCTTATTACACATTTACACTGGCGGTTCTCTAGAGGATGCCTAAGAAGTTCGCGATTTTCACTAGAGTTTTACATTGGCACAAGCCAAAAACACCAATAAAAATTAGTTTGGAACTACTAATGTTCTGTGTACCCTGCAAGATTTCGATGTGGCTTAACGTGGTTGTAACTTTATTCCAGCAATTAATATATAAATATGTAACTCCAAGCCGACATTCTTTTCATGTGGCCGTATACAACTATAAAACTAAACAATTTCCCCCGCAAAGAGAATGTAAGAAGCACAGCTGTTTTTGTATGCTCACTTGAGCTAAACCTACCATTTAGCGTTGCATATATAAATTAAACGACTGATCTTGACATTATCTAGCCAAATCTCTATAAATCACCACGGAGCTCAGATAATATTTGGTTAATGTGATTTGAAATTTGACCTCTAGCGAGACCTATAACATACCAGTTTAACGAAGACACAGTATCCTGAGTTCCTCTAGACCAGTGGTGGGGCCCAATGGGTAGTCCAGGTAGGCACTGGATTACTCTGGATTTTGGCCCAAAAACTTTTTAGTGCTTCTCTCGGCCCATAGAAATTTAGCCCAATACTCCTCTTTCTCCCTTCCTCCTTTCCTCGGTTCCGCACAGCCGCACAGGCGCTCCACTCACTACAAAAAGTGTGTGGCTTTTTGACATTCTATTATGTCATAATATTTACAATTTATGTCACGAATTGAGTTTTATGACATCAATGTGACATAAACTGTAATGTCAAAAAGCCACTGTCATAAAATGATTTTATGACATATGTTTTGCTAAATGTCATAAGTTTATGACGTGTGATTTTAGTGTCATATAATCTTATGACACTAGTTTAGTGTCATTAAATCCTAGCCTTGCCATGTAGGCAATGCCACGTAGGATGAATTGCTGACATGGCAGGAAGGGGAAAAATGTCACAAAATGAATTTGGCCTGCTAGAGCACGCAACTGTTTTTCAGCCCATATAGCTCTTTTAGGGCCTGTTTGGAACAAAGGAATGTAAAACAGAGGAATAGAAAAAATGTAGGAATATGATAGAGTGAAAGGTGAAAAACTATGGTATTCCAAAACACAGGAATAAATACTTTGAGTTGTTTGGATTGCAGGAATAGATTTAGTCACATGTTTCTATGATTTCCCTTGAGTCACAACTGCAGGCCCATAGTGAGTGAGTGACTGTCGACGAAAGCTGGTCGGCAGTCTACCTTGGGGTATACCCACGGTAGTAGTTTATCGGTAGACGGTGCGCAAACTACGAACTCGATGGTGACGCAAGACACGGACAAGCTTTTTATCCAGGTTCGGCCGCCGAGTTGGCGTAATACCTACGTCCTGCGTCTGGTTGTATTGATTTGTGTTGAGAAAATATGATGCGATGTATCCTAGGGGGGGGTCCCTTGCCCCTCCTTATATAGTCCGGAGGGCAGGGTTACAGATCTGGAAACTAATCCTAGTCGGTTACAATTGCCATGGATAATTTGATATCAATTCCTATTCTAACCGACTAGAATCCTGCTTGATCTCCACATCTTGTTTCCTTGTACAAAACTCCAGGTTGTCGGATCAAGCCTTGAACTCGTCTCGTAATGGACCAAGCCTCCTGGCCGAAGTCTAGCCGTAAGGGTATAGGGGTTTATACCCCCACAGCTAGTCCCCGAGCACCATGTATTGTGATGTAACACGCCGTCTTGAGCTTCTTCGATCAGTGTGGCTTGACGTCTTCAATAAGCAGGAAAGTCGCCCGAACAGTTGCAACGGTATTTTGACCAACTCAAAAGACAGTTGATCAACATTGACATCGAAGAAGCAGGTTGTTCGAAGAATGCATGGTGCTCTTAAAAAAAATTTCTTTCCTGGTGAAGTGTGCCCACTTTACCTTTTTGAAAGGTATAAACATCAAAAAAGCAAGCAAATTCACCGCTAGGTGAGGTGTGCCCACTTAGTCCCCGAGCCTGGTAGTAGGTGACGTAGGCACGTGGTGCCAGGGTCAAAAGAAAATTCCCCAAAGTAGTTTTGAGACTGAGATGCATCGCTAGATGCATCGTACCGATGTAGTCCCCGAGCTTGCTGGAAGGCGAAGTATGAGCCTTGTAGCAAGGTCAAAAGTGAATTTACCAGTCCCCGAGCATGTCATGCTCGTCTGCAATTGAAGAGACCAATCGACCAGTCCCCAAGCACTAAGTGTGCTCCTTGGAATTATATGTTGCTATACCGTACGACCAGTCCCCGAGCGTCGAGTGCTCGGTGGTCGGTGCATGCTTTAAAGCTTTGAGCTGATAGACTGGGCGACCAGTCCCCGAGCGTCGAGTGCTCGGTGGTCGGTGCAGTCCTTGAAGTTCCGAGCTGATAGACTGGGCGACCAGTCCCCGAGCGTCTAGTGCTCGGTGGTCGGTGCAGTCCCCGGATTGTTGACTCACTGGCGTATGTGTCTTCTTATTTTTGAAAAGATCTTTCCAGTTAAAGTTGACGTGACGAGGCCTCCTGACGGGGTGTCAGACGGATGCATGAAAAGTTGCGCCTGACAACTGTACAGCCGCCCTTTGCATGGTTTGAGAAAAGGAAACCATCAATTGGTACGAAAACTCCGCCGCATTAATTGTCTATAATCATTGTAAACCGAAACGCCGCGTCCGCCGCATGGCCTGCCCACTTCCCGAGAATACAGGAAGTGGGAGAGGTGGAGTTGCGGGCTATAAGAGCCTAATGGTTCCGCCTGTACCGCTTACCCTGCCATTGCCTTCAAACCTTCCGCTCTCATCTCCTCCAATCTCCTGCATCTTCCTAACTCAAGCCCACATTCGCACCTCTAATGGCGAAGAGCGACTCCAGGAAGAGGGCCGAACTGATGGCCAAGGAGTGGAAGAAGTCTCGCAGCACCACAAAATCTCTTGGTGACCTCGTCGATTTGGGGCTTCTGCACGGCCCGGAGCTCGGCGGCTGGAGGGCACCGGAGGGGGAGAGCTACCCCGACCCTCGCGCCGGTGAGATCGTCGTATTTGAAGATTTCATTAAGAGGGGTTTTGGTGTTCCTGTTCATCCTTTTCTTCAAGGTCTTCTTTTGTATTATGAGATCGGGATTTGCAATCTGCACCCGAACTCAATTCTCCTCATTTCCACCTTTATTCACCTGTGCGAGGCCTATGTTGGCATAGAGCCGCACTTCGATCTTTTTCGGTATCTTTTCTGCTTGAGGAAGAAGGGAGCAGTTGGAGGCTCCAAGGTTGCAGGTGGAGTATACCTCAACCTTCGTGATGGAATGAAGAATCGCTACCTGCACTGCCCATGGAACACTTCCTTGTCCGAATGGTATAGGAAGTGGTTCTACATCAGGGAGGAACCGGGCAGCTCCACGTTCTGCGACGTGGGATACATTCCTGAGAGGAGGACGAGCTGGACCGACCGCCCGGAGTTCGACGGTCCAGTAGCGGATCTCATGAAGCTGATCGACTGGTCGCGCCTGGACGGGCTTGGCGTGGTCGGCAACTTCATTTGCCGCCGGGTGATGCCCTGCCAGAAGAGGGTGCACTCGGCGTACGAGTATGCCGGAAGCGCGGACCCGACCAGGATGCGGCCGGAGATCTTGGAGAAGGCGGAGGTACAACAGCTGTTGAACGAGCTGTTTAACTTCGCGGATGGGGGCTTCATCCGTGGCAGTGATCGGGTGCAAGCCTTCAAGTTAGGACGACCAGCACCAAAGGTATGTAGCAGATTCTGTTTTAGCATTCGTATATCGTCTGCAGTTGACTCATCTCTGTTGCTTTTGCAGATCGGCGATGTCGACCGGTGCACAGTGTATGTATCACTGGCACCGGGGATGTAAAATCCTGCAGGAGAGGTCCCGCCAGAGGAGGACGCTGCTCGGTGTACTCATTACACCAGCAGTGAGGAAGACCAAGCCCGCCCCGTCCCGACCTCCGAGGAGAGGGTAGCGGGGAAAAGGCCATTGCCGGCAGATCCCTTGCCGACACCGGAGCTGCCGGCAGATCTACCGGCAGAGAGCAGCCAAGCACCGAAGCGTCGTCGGCTCGTGCGGATCGTCGACGACGACGACGACGAGGAGGCTGCGCCGTCGTTGGTCCGACGGCCTCGGAGCCGCCCAGACAATGCGCCGGTCGCCACTGATCGAGTGGCCAGCGGCGCCGCTGCCCCGCAAGCTGTAGAGATGGGGGCACAGGTGCCGACCGGCCGGGCGAGGAGGAGGTTCACCGCGACCCACCGTCGGTCAGACCTGTAAGTGTTCGACTTACGTATTTTGGACTCCTCTTTGACTTTTTTTTTTGAAATTTAACTTTTGTTCCTGTAGTGCGGCATCGGATGTCGACCCCGGCCAAACTGCCAGCCAGGGAACGGGCGAGCCTGCCCGCGGTTCTGGGGATGCGGCCCCCCAGACCACAGAGCAGCCAAATGCTGCAGTCGCGCCTGGGAGCACCGAGGGGCTCCCGAGCGCGGCACCGACTACGACAAGCAGCCCGACCAGGGCTGGAGAGGCTCCCCCAACTGACTCCTCAGAGAAGGGAAGATCTCCGACCGCTCCTCCTGCCGGGGGGAGTGAAGTCCCCACGCCGCCCCGAGCAGGAGCCTCTTCGGCTGCGGGCTCCCCAGGTCTGGTCCAAGGGCCAGTAATACCTGGGACCACCACCGGGGGTGACGCAGCACAGGAGGAGGAAACCCGGGCGGCCTCCGATGATGAGGTGGAAGAGATTGAGGGTCGTCCCCGTGATGGCCGCCAACACGTGTATGTGTGGCGCCAACGCGGGGATCACTTTATCGGGCATGAGGAGCTCGCCGAGACCGAAGAGGCCGCCAGGGTGGAGCGCGCGGCCAAGCGCCTCGTCGACGAAGTCAAGGTAAGCGGCTTTTTGTACTGCTGTACATTCTATGCCTTGTCTTGCATGGTCGTTATATGCTTGCTTTGTAGGGCGCAATGAAAACGGCGAAGTACCGGAAACGGTGCTTTGACCAGATAGAAGGCGTCATGGCCGAGAACAAGGCCCTTGCCGTGGAGGTAGACCGGTTGCGGTCGGAGGTCGGGGAGAAGGTGGCCGAGATGAGTGCCGAAAAGGAGCGTCGTCTCGACCTCACTCGTCGTTTGGCCGACCAGTACCGGCTGCAAGAAGGTTAGTCACACGCTCCGAGCAGCTTTGCGTACTTGTATAGTTTGCTTTGCTGACCAGTTTATGATTCACGCAGACTTGGAGGAGGAGGTGGCGCGCCTCCGACAAGAGAAGGAGCAGCTCAGCCAACAGCTCGCCGGTGCGCTGGAGTCCGGGCGGCGAGCAGGAGAGGAATTGGGTCGAAAAGACCGGGAGCTATCTGGTAATGGGTGCCGCCTTGTTGGTTGCTGCCTGCCCCTTTGTTTGTTTGGTATGCCGAAAATAACGCTTCGTTTCGTTTGCAGTGCTCAAGGTGAACGCCAAAAAGCACCTGGATGATCTGATCAAGGACCGGGACTCCTGGAAGGTCAACTGTTGCAGGATCTGGAAAGGAGTGTCCCCGGTCCTAGACCTGATCAGTCCCGAGCTCCCGGAGAGCCAGCCCCGCGCGCCGCAGTTGACCCCGGTCGAGAAGGCGCAACGGGCGTGGGACTGGCTCCAGCAGTTTGTGAAGGACGCCGGGGAGTTTGCCGACGCGCACGTCCTCAGCATGGTGCGCGCCCACTACCCCCTGGTCGACTTGAGCAGGCTGGAGAAGGGGTACCCGAAGGAAGTCGGCCCACAGGAAGCGGACGAGCTTCGGGGTAGTCTGCTGGACTTGTCGTCGACAGTGATCGGCGACATCAATCTGTGCGGAACGGCCACTCCTCCAGACCAGCCGAGTTCAGATAGGTCGGCCAGGGAGTTGTCGGGCGCGTCCGTTGCGGGAGATGGGCGGTCGACGCCTGCGGTCTCGACCAGCCAGGCGCCGGTGGCCCCGACCCCTTCGTCCGGGCAGCAGGGCCAGGCGGGTGATTAGCCCGAGCAGCTAGGCCAATAAAGTAGTCTGTAGGAATAGACTAGTGTCTGCCCGTCAGGGTATTTATTGTAAACTTTGTATGTAAAGTTTGTAATAAAGTTTGCTTTTTGTCATGACTGTTGTTTTGAGCGCTGTAAGAATATCTGAGTGACGTGTCACCGTATTTGTCTTGGTTGTCGCTAAGAGCATCCATTGCAGGAGTTTTGCCAAGTGCTGTGTGTGACAAAGTATAGGCAAAAAATAGAGAATTTCATTATCAAAAATTATAAGATACTTACAAAAGAAAGTCATTAAAACTTTATGGATAGAAACGTCGCAGTTTGTCGATGTGCCAAGAGTTAGGCACTCGTGTTCCGTCTGGGTATGCCAATCTGTAGGACGTAGGTCGTGTGACCTCGGTCACCACGAAGGGTCCTTCCCAGGGAGTGGATAGCTTGTGCATTCCCTCCTGGCTTGTTTTCCATCGAAGCACCAGATCGCCGACCACGAAGGAACGGTCCTTGACGTTCCTGTTGTGGTATCGCCTGACTGCCGCGAGATATTTTGCTGTTCGGAGACATGAAACTAAACGCTTTTCCTCCATGCAATTGATTTCGAGTTCTCTGGCGTTGTCGGCGGTCGCCTGGTCGAAGTGCTCGATTCTAGGAGATCCGAAGTGTATGTCAGACGGCAGGACCGCCTCTGCACCGTACACCATGAAGTAGGGAGACACCCCTGTGTTTCGACTGGTCTGAGTTCGGAGGCCCCAGACCACTGCCGGCAATTCTTTCATCCATCGACCGGGTGCTCTGTCGTTTTCGGTGTACAACCTTTTCTTTAGGGCGTCAACGATCATTCCGTTAGCACGTTCGACTTGACCGTTGGCACGTGGATGTGCCACTGACACATATTTTATGACTATGCCTCTGTCATCGCAGAAATCCCAAAAAGTGGTGCCAGTAAACTGAGTGCCCAGGTCGGTGATTATGCTGTTCGGGATGCCGAATCTGTGTATGATTTGATTGAGGAACTCCACAGCCTTCTCGGAGGTTGCCTTGACCAGGGGCATGTATTCAATCCACTTGGAGAACTTGTCGATTAACACGAAGACAAACTTGAAATTGCCCGGGGCTGGTTTAAATGGTCCGATCATGTCAAGCCCCCAGCAAGCAAAGGGCCAAGACGACGGGATGGTTTGAATTTCATGGGCAGGTACGTGGGTCCTCTTAGCGAAAAACTGACATCCTTCGCAATGCCGAACCAGTTTTTCTGCGTCGCCGACCGCGGTTGGCCAATAAAAACCTGCTCGGAAAGCCTTTCCGACCAGCGTTCTAGATGCGGCGTGATTGCCGCAGGATCCAGCGTGTATGTCCTCCAAGAGCTTGATACCATCATCTTGGGGTATGCACTTGAGCAGTACTTCGGAGCTTGCGTTTTTCCGCATGAGTTTTCCGTCGACCAGGATGTAGTTCTTTGATCGTCGGATGAGGCGCTCGTTCTCTGTTTTGTCCTGAAAGCCTGTCCCGTCTGATATGTATTTGATGAACGGGGTACGCCAGTCGCGCCCACCGGTTGTCGGAGTGGCGTCATCTATGAGCATTGCCTCGGTGGGTTGCTTGTCGACCAGGGGGGAGCTTACGCTCGGCTCATGGATGTCCTGGACGAAAATACCCCGCGGGATTTGGGCCCGAGATGAGCCTAACTTTGACAACGCATCTGCTGCTTGGTTCTTATCCCGGACCACGTGGATGTACTCTATGCCATAGAAGTTAGTTTCCCATTTGCGAATTTCTTTGCAGTAGAGATCCATCTTCTCGTGGGTTGCGTCCCACTCCTTGTTGAGCTGGTTGATGACCAAAGCGGAGTCGCCATAGACATAGAGGCGCTTGACCCCCAGTTCAACGGCTAGTCGTATGCCATGCAAGCATGCTTCGTATTCGGCGACGTTGTTTGACGCCGGAAAAAGGATCCGAAGGACGTAACGGAGTTTGTCCTTGTTGGGTGATACGAACAATATCCCAGCGCCTGCACCGTTGATGTTCAAGGACCCGTCAAAGAACATTGACCAGTGGTCTGAGACATCGGGAACGGAAGGCTCGTTGAGATCCGTCCATTCGGCAATGAAATCGACCAGGGCTTGAGACTTGACAGTGGTGCGACTCTGGAACTCCAGGGAAAATGGACATAATTCCATTGCCCATTTCACGATTCTGCCATTGGCGTCTTTATTGCGCAGGATGTCCCCGAGAGGGAAGCTGGTTGTCACCAGGACTCGATGGCCGTTGAAGTAGTGCTTCAGCTTTCTTGACGTTATCAGGATGGCGTATATAAGCTTCTGTATTTGTGGGTACCTGGCCTTGGACTCGTTTAAGACTTCGCTTATGAAGTAAACGGGTCTCTGGACCTTGAAGACGTGACCTGGTTCATCTCGCTCGACCACTATTGCCGTGGAAACAACCCTGTCGGTTGCAGCAATGTAAAGGAGTAGGTCTTCATTGGGCTGAGGCGCTGTGAGGACAGGTGGTGAAGTGAGGAAGGTCTTAAGCTGAGTGAACGCAGCGTCGGCTTCCTCTGTCCAAGAAAATTTTTCTGACGCTTTCAATAGTTTGAAGAAAGGGAGGCTTTTTTCTCCCAGCCTTGAGATGAAACGACTGAGGGCGGCCATGCATCCGGTTAGCTTCTGAATATCCTTGACGTTCTTCGGTGGTCGCATGTCGAGTATGGCTTTGACTTTTGAAGGGTTTGGTCGTATGCCGTCGCGACTGACGATGTTGCCGAGCAGTAGACCGGAAGGAACGCCGAAAATGCATTTCTTGGGGTTGAGCTTCCACTTGTACCTATTGAGTGCCTTGAAGGTTCGGTCTAAGTTGTCGATTAGGGTGCTCGCGTCTCTTGTTTTTACGACCACGTCGTCCACATAGGCCTCGACGAGGTCATCGCGAATCTCGTCGTGGAGGCATTGCTGGATGGCCCTTTGATAAGTGGCCCCGGCGTTTTTAAGTCCGAAAGACATGGTAGTGTAGCAGTATGCGCCGAAGGGTGTGATGAAGGATGTTTTGATCTGATCTTCTTCCTTTAGCGAGATCTGGTGATAACCAGAGTAGCAATCTAGAAAGGAGAGGAGTTCGCATCCGGCCGTTGAGTCGACCACCTCGTCGATGCGAGGAAGACCAAAAGGATCTTTAGGACAGTGTTTGTTGAGATCGGTGTAATCAACGCACATTCTCCATTCATTATTCTTTTTGCGTACAAGAACCGGATTGGCGAGCCAATCGGGGTGATACACTTCTTTTATGAATCCGGCTGCTAGAAGCCGTGTTATTTCTGTCCTAATAGCCTCCTTTTTGTCACGAGCGAACCGTCGCAGTTTTTGCTTGATTGGTCTTGCGGTCTTCGAGACATTTAAGGAGTGCTCGATCAGGTTTCGTGGGACACCGGGCATGTCTGCGGGTTTCCATGCGAAAACGCTCACGTTGTCCCTTAGAAACCTGACGAGCGCGTCTTCCTATTTTGGATCCAGGTTAGCCCCGATGAGGGCTGTCTTCTCGGGGTTGCCTTCGACCAGCTGCACTTCTTTGTACTCCTTGGATTTCGAGTTCTTTCTGGCTGTCTCCTACTCAGGTAATCGGAGCTGGTCGGGAGGCAGCTGTGCGGCTTGGTTTGCTGTTTCCGCCATGCGGATTGAGAGGTCGATTGCCTCGGTGATCTTGAAGCTTTCTTCTTCGCAGGTGTACGCAGTGTAGACGTTGCCTCTGACGGTTAGGACACCCTTCTCCGTGGGCATCTTAAGGACTAGGTATGAGTAATGCGGGACTGCCATGAACTTTGTCAGCGATGGGCGGCCCAGTATGGCGTGATAGGTTCCGTCGAAATCCGCGACTACGAAGTTGATGAACTCCGTCCGGAAGTGATCGGGTGTGCCGAATTGGACAGGCAATGTTATCTGTCCGAGGGGCACCGAACTTTGACCTGGCAAAACCCCCCAGAATTGGGCGTCGTAAGGTTTTAGTTGTGCCGGTGATATCTTGAGGGCGGGCAGGCTGTTGCGGAAGAGGATGTCGATGGAGCTTCCCCCGTCCACGAGCACGCGCTCGAATCTGATGCTGTTGATGCAGGGGTCAAGAATCAGTGGGAAACGACCCGGCTCTGGGATAGCAGCCCACTGGTCCTTCCTGCTGAACGAGATCTCCCTGTGGGACCACGTGGGAAATTTCGGATCTGCGATCAGCCCGTCCGTGCTGTCTATGTTGAGGCAGGCTCTCTTTAACAACTTTCTTTCTCGCTTGGACTCAGTGGAGACCTTGCCTCCGAAAATGGAGTGGACCACGTCAGTGGGGCTGACGTATTGGTGTCGGGGGTCCCTATCTTGGTCCTCATCCTCATCTTCGTGGTCGTGCCCGTCGCGCTTGTTATTTTTCTTGGCGGAGTCGTCTTGGGCGGCCCGCCGTGTATAGATACTTTTGAGGACGCGGCACTCTTCCATGGTATGATTGGACTTTGGGTGTAGTTGGCATGGTCCCTTCAACGTTTTGTTGTAGTCTTCTTGGTAGTCCCGTCGTCCATTGGGACGTTTGACCGTATTTACTTCGTGGTCGTAGTCGCGGGGGCGTTTTCCTCTGAAGTCGTCGCGCCGCCGATCCCAACCCTCTCGGTGATCGCGGTTGTCGGAGCGGCGGTGATTTCTGCTGTCGTAGCGACCACGACCGTCATCTCGCCGGGGAGGCTGGTCGGGACCTCTCGCATCGTCTCGGATTAGTTTTTCTGCGTCGTCGGCATCGGCGTAATTTTTAGCCGTGGCGAGGAGCTCTGCTACCGTTGTTGGACGTTTACGCAACAGCTTGTTCCTCAGCGCTTCGTGGAATCGCAGGCCCTTGATGAAGGCTGAGATGGCCTCGTCATGAGAAATCTTCGGGATTTTGAGGCGCATATCCGAGAATCGTCGGATGTAATCGCGCAGAGGTTCGTTCCTCCTGTCCCTTATCCCACAGTGACCAAGCAAGCCATAAGATTTCCCTTGAGTTTGGGTGGATGCTTTTTTCCCTATGTTTTATACATGATAGGAATCCTTTCCTTTGGATGGGATACATCTTTCCTCCATTCCAAACAGCAATCTTGAGAAACTTTCCATAAGAATGCATTTCTTTGAAATTCCTTTATAATTCCTCCAATCCAAATAGGCCCTTAGCCTATATTTTTTTCTAAGCCCATGAATTTCAGCCCATAATTTTTAGCCCACGAATTTTAGCCTATTTTTCTAGCTTGAAAAATTCAAGCCCATTTGTTTCCAACCAATAGAATTGGGACCAGCCTTTATTTCATCCCATATAACCTGGCCCATCAATACAATCATGTTTATTCCAGCCCAGAATACAATTCAACCCACAAATTGGCCCATACAACATCCAACCCACAAATATATTCAGCCCACACAACTAGAATCAAATAAGCAATCTCCACAATTAATTAAAATATCGTAGGCATTTGATATAGGTTTCAAACTGCAATACAACACCAAAAGCACAAATGACTACAGAACATAGGCTACACATCTAGAATCTCAAATGTCTGCAGAACATGGGCTACATCAAGAATCTGTCTTCAGAACATCAGCTACATCCAGCACATCACATGACCAGCAGCAGCGGAGCAGCAACGCACCAACACGAGAGTGCCAACAACAGGACAGCAGTAGCAGCACGATGGCTAGCAACACAGAAATGTCCTGCTGCAGCTCACAAAGAAGTAAATTATTGAAAGCATGTGAAGAGTTAAATGAATAGTAGCAGCTAAAAATTCCTTTTATCCTCTTGTGCTACATATTAACAGAAGAACATCTCTAGTGTGAAAGATGAAGAATGTTGCAAAAGCTGCTAGTAATTAAATGGACACTCACCTAGATATCATATGGACAATAGCTTGATATAAAGGATTAAGTTGCCAAACCACTTATCCTTTGCAGGTGTTCTTTGATTCTATGTGGATAGCTGCTAGTTATTAAATTATTGTGTGGACAGCTGCTACTTATTAAACGATTAAGTCTGGACAGCTGGTAGTTATTAAGTGTGAACAAGAGTGTTAAATATAGCCATTTAAGTTTGCACAACTTCTAGTTATTAAATGGATAGCAGCAAGTTTGTAAATATCACAAACAGAAGTATTATACATCTATCCAAAACCCATGTGTCCCAAAATATTATGTATCTATCAAAAACTCTATCTATGTGTCCAGAAATATTATGCATGTGTCCAGAACCTTATCGGTGTGTCATGCAGTAAGTTACCATTTTTCCTATAGGAAGACAAATATTGGTGGACATCCATTCCATATTCTGTAAGGCAACATTTGTGAAAGATATTAAGGAATTATACCTTGTGCTTTGGGGTAGACCACTTGTCCACGAGCTGTTTCCACTCCAAGTCAGTCATAGTGCTCAGCGGTGAAGTTGTTCTAACTTGGTTTGCGGGTAAGCCATCAAAGTATTGCTTCTTCAGCCTATATCTCATCTACCTTTGTCCTTTTTTGAGAAGATCAAAATATGACTTTTTCACTAGATCAGCATCCATATCAATGGTGAATTGACTCTGGAGGAGAGCATGAACATGTCATTAAATAAAAATCAAATGATGTTCTAGGAGTGTGCAACAATAGCGAGCAAGAAACAGTACACACAAGTGTCGACAAAGTGCAGATTTAGTACAAGGAGCATAACACTAGTAGAAAGAGGCTCATAGCTGGCGCTCCCTTTTTATACCACAGGCGGTTCCAGTTACGACGCGGCTGTGGTACAAATCGGGCGGTGTCAGAGATTTTCGGCCGCCTGTGGAAACAGTTTATCACAGGCGGATGGCTTAAGCAACCGCCTGTGTTATCTCTATATAAATACCCCTTCTTCCTCTCCGACCAGAACACAGTATCTAGCACCCACCTTCCATTGGGGGCGATTTTGGAGTTCCAGATTTCTCAAAATATAAGGGCGGAGGTTTTGATCTTCATTTCTAGGAAGGAGGTTGCTAAAAGAGGTTAGTTTATGTCACTATTGCCTCAATTTGACCATTCTAGCTCAATTTGAGCCACTTTTTGGATCTAGGGTTTCACCATGAGTGAGAGAGAAGAATAGCTAGCTTTTTGTCTTGATTTGTTGATATGGTTAGATGGGGTTGTTTAATATGGTTGGATAATGTCTCTCAACATGTTTGCTTCTCAATTTAGCTAGTTTTTACAAGATTAAACCAATGGTGTGTTCTTGTATATTTATGTAGAGAGATAATTGTTGATTTTTTTAGTTATATGATAATTAGGTTTTTTATTTTCACCTTCCACATCATCTATCTATTTATAATGAATGTTGTATTTATATAGTTATGCTATACTTAGGTTTTCTAATTTATCTCTCTCTCTTTATAAATTTTTCAATTTATTTATCAACATGTATGTATGTTTTATGAGTGAGAGAGAAGAATAGCTAGCTTCTTGTCTTTATTTGTTGATATGGTTAGATGGGGTTGCTTAATATGGTTGGATAATGCCTCTCAACATGTTTGCTTCTCAATTTAGCTAGTTTTTACAAGATTAAACCAATGGTGTGTTCTTTGTATATTTATGTAGAGAGATAATTGTGGATTTTTTTAATTATATGGTAGTTAGGTTTTTTATTATCACCTTCCACATCATCTATCTATTTTTAATGAATGATGTATTTATATAGTTATGCTATACTTAGATTATTTTTTAATTATGTAACTTAGGTTTTTTCCTTTAATCTCAAGCTTAACCATAAACCCTAGCTAATAAACCCTAGATAAATCCTTTGTAAACCCTTAGATCATATGAATGGTGTTTTACAGGTAGTGATGGAGAGGTCATTTTGGATGTATAATTTATCAAGACTAGATCCATCATACATAACTGAGGTCCAGAGGTTTATTGATGCTGCTCAAAACCATGCTTCAAGAACAAGAAAGACGCACATACATTGTCCATGCATGGATTGTAGAAATCTTGTTGTATCTAATGACATTCAACAAATCCTTACTCATCTGGTCCGTCGAGGATTTATGAAAGATTACTTGATTTGGACAAAGCATGGAGAGGGTAGCTCTGCGCCTTATACAACTGGAATTGTTGACGGGTTTGAGTTCGTACACGAGACACGACAACCTAATACCGATGGTCTAGCCACTGAACATGTTGTGCCAAATGTTCCTGATCATGGTTTTATTGGAGGAAATGAAGATGGCACCGAAACTAACATGGCTGCGGAAGATGCAGAATTTCTAGAGGCAATGTTGCGTCGTCATGCGGAAGATCCATCAGTGTTCTTCATGAAAGGTATGGAGGCCCTAATGAAGGCAGCAGAAGAGCCTTTGTATGATGAGTCCAAGGGTTGCACCAAAGAGTTCACGACGCTGCGGTCTGTGCTAAAATTGTTGGTGTGCAAAGCTAGATATGGTCTTTGTGATGCTCGCTTTGATGCGTTCTTAAGCATTATCGCAGACATGCTTCCTAAGGATAACAAAGTGCCTGCTAACACATATTATGCAAAGAAACTAATCAGCCCACTCACAATGGGTGTTGAGAAAATCCACGCTTGTACAAATCATTGTATCCTATATCGAGGCGATGATTATAGAGACTTGGACAGCTATCCCAAGTGTGGTGCAAGTAGGTATAAGACAAATAAAGACTACATGTTGCAACTATTATGTATACAAATCATACACATATGACCACAGTTGCAACTATAATTAAATAACCACTCTCTTGTATATTGTTATACAGTGCATGAAGCAACCACCGTTATCTGTCCTCTGTGGCTACTACGTGTGCGAGAACATGAGAGAAAACGGACGATATGCAAGGAACTCTGACAAGGTAATATAAGTAATAGTCTATTAAAGTTGGAAGTCATAAAATATATAATGTTTATAAACTTTCTTTGCAGGTATATAAGCAAGAGACGGCGGAGCGCATGCACGAACATGCTTTAGACAACATAGTTGAGGACATCTGCTCGTTCATCATGAAGCATGTCATTCCACGTGAAGGCAAATATCATGATGATGAAAGCCAATTATCCAGGCCACAGTTCCGAGTGATAACAGAGATTAGTAAGCTCAAACTTACTAAAGAGGGTTATTAGAGGACAGAAACAAACTTTGATGTGTATATATATATGATGTGTGATGATGGATATACTCTTGTAATTAACTTTATGTCTTTGAGCACCAAACTTTGATGTATACAAATGTATGTATGAGATGAAGTATTTAAATTACATGTTGCTATGTTAGAAGACCAACCAATATCAATATATTTAAATAATAACAATAAAATAATAAATAAATAAATAGATAAATTAAAAAATAAATAAATAATACATATTTTAATAGGTTTACACAGGCGGCTCTCTTATGAACATTTACACAGGCGGTTCCCTAAGAGAGCCGCCTGTGTAAAAGATTTCTACTGGCGGCTCTCAAGCGACCGCATGTGGAAATGGATGATTTCTACTGACCTCCAGCGCAGGCGGATCCAAAAAACGTCTGTAGAAATATGTTACCAACCGCCTGTATAGTGTGCCAATGTACTAGTGTAACATGGGT
The DNA here is from genome assembly GCF_000003195.3 of Sorghum bicolor. Lineage (NCBI taxonomy): Eukaryota > Viridiplantae > Streptophyta > Magnoliopsida > Poales > Poaceae > Sorghum > Sorghum bicolor. The sequence goes on along the minus strand of NC_012879.2, from coordinate 10,662,105 downwards.
GTGGACTTGTTTCAAGTGCACTAGGTTCACATGCCATATTGCAGAAAAGGCTGAACAACTTACAAATTCACATGCCACTAGGTTCTGTGCTAATTATAATTATCCTATTTGAGTAAATAAGGCACATCCATTGTTTTATGAATTGATTTTCTACCATCACTATTAGCCACATGAACACCAAATAAAATTCTAAAACTGGTACTTTCAGAAATCATACAATTGCATATTCAGGTAGCTTTCAGGATTGATACACTAAAAAAATGCAGATTTAGAAAGCTATCAGTATTTCAAAATTGAATGTACCACTATCTGAATACGAGAGAAACAAAAGATAAAATAGACTCTGTTCTACAATCTGAAGAACCAGTAGTAGTTTCAGTTCTGACCTATCAAGCACAATTTAAAGACTTTGACATGTTTCCTTGTAAATAGAGTTATGTGCTAATCACAAGCAGGAACCTTAGATTGAAATTGATCACGAGCATGGGACATAGGCCAAACAAGAAGTCTAGACTATTTATACGGCTGTACGAGCCTACTCCTAAATCAACATAGATCCTAAGAAACCTATAGCGCCATGAGATGGGGAAGTCGTCACCTGCTGGTTCACGTCGAGTTGAGGGCTGGGTCGTCGATTTCCGACCAGGAGCCATCTTCGCGAGGTGAGGAAGCCGAGGCGCAGCACGGACGACGCTGTCAGAGTCGTAGTGCCTCGACGGCGGCGGAGGGCACCAAATCCTCTTGGCTAGGGCCTCGACGATGGCGCAGCACGGACGACGCCATCGGAGTTCGCTACAGCGTAGCCTCTTGGCTAGGGTTTGGCGACGTCGGCGGAGGATCCGTGCCGCGCCCCTTGGCCTGGCCGCGCTGCTGCCCTCATGGCCAGATCCATGCGAGCTCGCCTCGCCGCTCCCCTCATGGCGGGATCCGCACCGCGCGCCGCACCGCACCCCTCGTTGGATTTGCGCTGCCCTCCTCGACGCTCCTGGCCGCACACGAATAAAGTCCCGAGCGAAAATCTTGGAACAGACTTACATTACATGCTACAGATAATGATATATAAAATAAAATGCATCAAGTAATCAAAACACCTATGTAGCTCAGTGGTTGGTACACATATATGCAAAGGCAAGGTCTTTGGTTCAAAGCTTGGCCCCTATGGTTTTACAGTTTTTTGGCAATTTTGGAGATTTTTCTGGTGGGGGCACTAGATGAGGATTAGGCCTACGACGATTTCTCTTTTCTTATGGGCCGCTAGGCGCTGGTGGGTCGTGGATTGGCCCATTTAGGGGCTCAACCAGATTCGTTTAGGCATTCATTTAATTTATAGATATTCCAATTAGACGAAAAATGGTGAACTGACATAAAATTTAAGGCCTTGTTTAGATCAAAAAGTTTTTGGATTTTGACACTGTGACACTTTCGTTTTTATTTGACAAACATTGTCTAATCATGGAGTAACTAGGCTTAAAAGATTCGTCTCGCGATTTACAGACAAATTGTGCAATTAGTTTTTTGTTTTCATCTACATTTAATGCTCCATGCACGTTCGATGTGACGGGGAATCTTAAAAAAATTTTGGATGTTGGGATGAACTAAACAAGGCCTAAATAAAAACATGAGGTGACGTGACAATGTTCTTTGCAAATTATCTAAAAATAATTCAATAAATATTTTATGACATATAAATAGACCTTATGACATATCAAATATCGTCACTAGATGTTGTGACATATAAAGAGACCTTATGACATATCAAATATCGTCACTAGATCAAATTGGACTAGTACTATGACATTTGTTGTGACATATAATTTGTTTTTATCACTAAGTCAAGGTGTCTAAAATATAATGTCATAAAACGGATAATATAATGACATTATGGACTATTGTCATGCTAAATACATAAAAAAGCCACCCACCTACCTCTCGTAGTGACACCCTCTGACTCGCGACTCGCAAGCGACCGAGCGCGAGAAGGAGCCGCCGCGCCGCGGTCCGCCAGCCAGCACAGCACCGCAGGAGCCAATCCTGTCCCGTCCGGAGTCCGCTCCTGTAGAAGCACAGCGGCACAGGGCAGTCCACCTGCGGCCCGCCGCCCCCGCGTGTGGCGCATCCGCACGAGGCTCGACCCCCGAGGCCCCGACAGCGAACGGCTCAAGGGCTCATGGCCGCGCCTCGGTAGTCCGCCAGCGGCCAGCGTCCAGCACCCAGCGGCCACGGCCCACGGGTGAGTTTGATTTTTTTTCTCACCTCATTTAAGAATTTCATTTTATTCCAGATCTTTGATTCTATGAGACTGTGAGCCAAAAATTAAATCAATTTATTGATATGTTTTTAAGAAGTTGAGGCATGAAAAAATCAAATATAGCAGTTTGGTGTACTTATAAACATGAATATTATGGTTTGGTGTACTTAGTCCTTAAATTGGCATTGATCTTACCGGTGGCGATAACAAGTGTTGAAAGAGTTTTCTCTGCCTTGTGTTTAGTGAAGAATAAGGTGAGAAATAGTATGAGTGATAGTGTATTGAACGATTGTTTAGTTACCTTTATTGAGCGTAATATATTCTCTTCTCTAAGCGAGGATGACATAATTCATGTTTTCATGGCAATGAGAAAGCGCAAATTAAAGTAGCCTCTTATATTTATATAAGACCTTATCTTATATATAATATATTTGTGCAAGTTTCAGATCTATTTATGTAAGCTTTGAACATTTAATTGTATTGTCACAATTTGCTTAATTTATAGCCATTTTACTGATTTTTTTCTTTGAATTTTGTCGATGAAAAAAAAATTGGGACTACCTTGATTTCAATCTTGGGTCCACCACTGCTCTAGACATAACAAAGCAATCCAACAACGGGCATCGCTCTACTCAGGCCTTGTTTACTTTCAAAAAATTTTGCAAAATAAAAATAGTAGCACTTTCGTTTGTATTTGACAAATATTATTCAATTATGGACTGACTAGGTTCAAAAGATTCTCGCCAATTCCGACCAAACTGTGCAATTAGTTTTTATTTTCATGTATATTTAATACTCTATGCATATATCTAAAGATTCGATGTGACAAGGAATCTGAAATATTTTGCAAAAATTTTGAGTAACTAAACAAGGCCTCAATGAATACAAAGGTACATGAATTGCATGCGACGAAGCAATGACGACCCGTAGGACAATTCCTTGGTACACAAATGGATGGCAAGTAACGGATCGGAAGCAACTTCGAGGCCATCCTCAGTGGGGTTAACTGTTGTCGGTTATTTGCCCTTGTTTAGTTTAGCCTAAAAATTCAAAACTTTTTAAAACTCTCCATCACATCGAATAATCTTGCGGCATATGAGCCTAATTATTTCATGATTGGACAATATTTGTCAAATAAAAACAAAATGATACAGTGTCAAAATACCTAAAAAAATTAGATCTAAACAAGGCCTTACTAGTAGGCTGTCAGTTGCAAATACACATGACCAGGTAGCCCTGCACATACACATGACCAGGTAGCCCAGGGGTCTGCACATTTAAATGCGGCCGCAGAGTGATCCCTCCTCCCCATCCTCACCTGTTCTACACATTACTGCGCGCGAAACGCTTACCCCAATGACCTCAAAACAGTCTACGCGAAAATAGTAGACAATTTCCTCTTTATCTGGTGGGCGTCGCTGCTAGAACTGTGAAAGCCAACATCACGTCCATGGTGCATATAACCATATTCCATGATACTTGCGAAGCATACCATAATAAATGGTGGATACTCCAACAGCTAACATCTTGTTCAATCAACACATAGCAGAGATAATGGACACGCATGTAACAGCTTCCATTATAGTACATCTACAAAGTTACAATATATATGTATGCAAAGAAAAAGTATTGTAAACCTAGAATTTAGGCACATTAGCATGTACTTTTGCACCAAATAACTTATGTGCACTAGTACATAAATATTTTTTACAGGCAGTGCCAATTTCTAATAGAGAGTTAGAGACAGACGACATAGTAAACCGTGTGAACACTGTACCTAACGAACCACTTTAAGAATACCACTCTAGATATGTATCCATTTTTAGGTGGATGACTTTACCGAACCGTCTCTAGAATAATCAGGTTATCAGGGATGGTTTTGTCACGAGAACCAAAATCTAGATTGTATTCAAGGACGGTGCTCTTAGTCACCTAGCCCTAAAAACAACCCCTTAATAATAACCTTCTTCCTCCTCATGACTATAGATGGTTATGCGTGACTGTAGTTGTTTATGTCATTGTTGAGTTCAGTTGGAAACGAGAAATTCCAAAAAAAAAAGAGGTGGAGGTTTTGTCCATTGAACCTTCATAGGAGTTCGGTTTGAGAGGCGGGTTTATACCATTCCTAAAATCTTTTCAAAATTTACCAATACATTTCTTCACTAATTTTTGTTGTCATGTAGATCTAGATCTAGAGAGACATGATGCTTGATATTTTTTTCTAGCAATTTAGACTGACTTTTTTGCCCAACTTACTTGGCTCACATCAACTCTAGTTACTTTATATTTTTATTGTAACATTTTTTGGTTCAAAAAGAACAAATTTCATAGTCGCAACATATTTTTACCCCCTTTAACAATTCATCTATATGAGTACTTAGCTATCATCATTTGTATTTTCTCGTTGTGTGGCTCCTTACCAGCCGAAGTACGATTTTTCGTTTCAAAACAAGGCCACAGTCACTTGGTCAGTCATAACAGAAAAAAAAACATTAGGCCTTGTTTAGTTGTGAAATTTTTTTGGATTTCGCTACTGTAACACTTTCGTTTGTATTTGATAAACATTGTCTAATCATGGAGTAACTAGGTTTAAAAGATTCGTCTCGCGATTTACAGGCAAGCCCAAATAATTTTTGTTTTCATCTATATTTAATGCTACATGCATGTGCCGTAAGTGGGGAATCTTGAAAAGTTTGTGGAAACCAAACAAGACGGTCAATCTGCACAGGCTGAGGCGTCCCTTCAATCATCCAACAATCAACCAATTGAGATGTCAGATATCCTGTGATCACAGCAACAGATAGAAATGCACGAGCAAATTTCTGAAAGGATCGTGATCTAGAGGCAAATAACCTGCTTAACATATACTCCTATATATTTATATATTACAAATTCAAAAGGAACGTAAAATTTGTTGGCACAAATTAAACCGTTGGTCAGAATGTGATCAACCAAAGAGGTTCAATCAGTCAAGGGATTCGCAGTCAGTTCAGGTACGTAGTCAGAAGACTCATAGCTCCGCTGCATTGGCTTTGTTTACTTCTACCCAAAAATTCAAAATTTTTTAAGATTCCCCGCCACATCAAATCTTTAGACACATGCATGTAGTATTAAATATAGACGAAAATAAAAACTAATTGCACAGTTTGGTCGAAATTGATGAGACGAATCTTTTGAGCCTAGTTAGTTTATAGTTAGACAATAATTACCATAAACAACCAAAAATGCTACAGTGTCGTGAAATTTTTTCCTTCGTGCACTAAACAAGGCCAAAGTTACCAGTGGGTGCTACACTACACACAATTGTGGGAACTGGTTACTACTGTAGAACAGGGAATGAAAGATGTAAAACTACAGTGTTTTCATGTAAAAAAATGGAAGAACTAGGCTACAAATTCTCGATAATGGCTGGACGCTAAAGGTTCTGACTTTCCACGGTAGTTCATACCAGTTGCAAAATGTTTTCATCATTTCAAGGCCTTGTTTAGTTCCAAATTTTTTGGCAAAATGAGCACTGTAGCAATTTCGTTTGTATTTGATAAATATTGTCCAATCATGGACTAACTAGGCTCAAAAGATTTGTCTCGTCAATTTCGACCAAACTGTGCAATTAGTTTTTATTTTTATCTATATTTAATACTTCATGCATACATCTAAAGATTTGATGTGACGGGGAATCTGAAAAATTTTGCAAAATTTTTGGAGAACTAAACAAGGCCCAAATGTTGTACTCTCCAATCAACAGCAAAATATGTGCTGTGTCATCGCTCGATGAGTCACTGCTTGACTCCGTGTCCAGACCAGTAGGTTTGCTATTTACTTTAGCAGTACAGGTGGCTTTCAACTCTAATAGCTGTTTACTAATCAAAAAAAAAAAACTCTAATAGCTGTTTCTTCAACATATCAACTTGCTGCCTGTACTCCCTGTGTAGAAATAAAAGGATGCCCACGGTAAAAACCTTCACTTTGGTACACATGTTTTTCAAAATCTAGCTAACAGGATGTGAAGTATCTTACTGTTGCTCTAGAGTTAAATATTCCTCCCTCTCAGCAGCAGCATCAATCTACAGAAAAAGGAAAAGCTTGCTCGTATCGGCAGTCATGTCATCATGTGGTCACTTCCCAGATGGATAAACACAAGTCACAAGGTGCTGTTTGAATTTTATGAAAATCTGATTGGAACGGATCCAGGTCGGCCTACGTCTCTGGATCTCCAGTTCTACAGGGAGTCGATGGACCTATTGGATCTTGATAATACTATCACAGACGAGGAAGTTTGGGGAACAATCAAGTCCTTGCCGTCAGATAGAGCCCCAGGCCTGGACGGTTTTACTGGCAGATTCTATAAGGCGTATTGGGAGTTGATTAAAGCAGATGAAATGGCGGCTATTATCACTGTTCAGCAGAGGGATTCTAGGAGACTGTCTGTTGAATGCAGCTTACATCACTCTCATCCCAAAGAAGGAAGATGCTGTTGCTGCAAAAGACTTTCGCCTCATCAGTCTAGTGCACAGCTTAGTTAAACTTTTAACTAAGATTCTTGCTAACCGGCTGGCCCCCCTCCTGGATTCTCTGATATCTGCTAATCAGAGTGCTTTCATACGAGGAAGGTGCATCCATGTTAACTTCATCCTAGTGCAGCAAACAGTAAAGGTGTTGCATCGGTTTAAGGTGCCCAGTCTATTTTTAAAATTGGACATTGCTAAAGCCTTTGATTCGGTATCATGGTCTTTCCTATTAGAGGTGCTGCAACACTTGGGATTTGGTCCTTCTTGGTGCAATCTGGTGGCCAATCTGCTATCAACATCTTCAACTCCAATCTTAGTAAATGGGGAACCGAGTGACCATCTGCAACATCATCGAGGTCTTCGTCAAGGGGACCCTTTATCCCCCATGCTTTTTATCTTGATGATGGATGTGCTCAACAGTTTATTTGTGAAGGCAGGAACTGAGGGACTGCTACAACCCTTATCCTCACGGGTGTTTGGACAACGGCTATCTCTTTAAGCCAATGACGTTGCCTTGTTCATCAAACCAATTGAGGCGGAATTGCAGATCACTAGAGATATCCTCCAGGTTTTTGGGGATGCTTTGGGTTTGCATACTAATATTCAGAAAAGTAATATTATTCCCATCAGTTGTAATGAATAGACCTTGACTGCTATTCTTGACATACTGCCGGGTACAATATCTGATTTTCTGTGCAAGTATTTGGGATTACCTCTATCCTATAAGAAGCTTCTCAAGAGAGATCTCATGCCTTGGGTTGAGAAAATTGCAGAAAAGTTACCATGTTGGAAGGCAGCGTTGATGAATAGGGCTGGGTGTGCAACGTTAGTCTAGAGTGTTCTCTCTCCCATGCCTATTCATTTGTTAATTGCCGTCGGCGTCCCAAAATGGTTTATCAAGGCAGTGGACAAGATCAGAAGGGGCTTCTTATGGCAAGGAAAGGAAAAAGCTAATGGTGGGTGCTGCCTTGTGGCTTGGGAAAAGGTTATGAGACCTCGGGATGATCTTGGAGGATTGGGCATTCACAACTTGGAAATGATGGCCTGGGCATTACAAATTAGATGGCAGTGGCTTAAAAAGACTAGAGCTGATCGCCACTGGTTTGATCTGGAACTGCCTTCGCACCCCAAATCACTAGCTCTATTTTCCATTGCAGTCACTAGAGGTTGGAAATGGACGCAATACTCTGTTCTGGACTGATAGGTGGTTGCATGGTAGTTCTATTGAAAATCTTGCACCAATGGTTTTTGCTTGTTTTCCGCCAAGAACCCGCAAGAAACGAACGGTGGCTGAAGCTCTCTCCAATCTGGAATGGCCAAGGGACATCCAAGGAAGCTTATCTTGGACAGGAATTAGAGAATTCCTACAGCTTTGGGACTGCTTGCTCGATATTAATCTAACTGACGAGGAGGATTGTCACACATGGAGGCTAGATGCAAGTGGAAGCTACTCATCCAAATCATCTTATAAAGCCTTCTTCTTTGGCGCTGTAACTTTTGAACCTTGGCAAAGAATATGGAAAACTTGGGCCCCAAGTAAATGTAAAATGTTCTTATGGCTGGCTATCTAGAACAGGTGCTGGACAGCGGATAGGCTCGCCAAGAGAGGCCTTTCCCATCTGGAGAAATGTCCGTTATGCGACCAAGAAGAGGAAACAGCACTTCATCTGCTACAACATGTGTGGTAGCCAGACAAGTTTGGTTTAAGTTTTTAAATCCATTGAACCTTGCTGATTTGGTTCCTCAGATCAATGAGCAGAGTTTTACTGATTGGTGGCGTGAGACGATAAGCAAAGTTAGTTAGCAGCACAGGAAAGGAGCGAACACCCTTATTACTTTAGGGGCCTGGAGTATTTGGAAGCATAGGAATGCTTGTGTTTTTGAGGGAATATCTCCTTCTGTCAGCACTATTTGGAGGGAGCTCAAGACTGAGCACAGCTTATAGTGTATGGCTGGGGCTAAGAAGCTTTTGGAGTTAGGGCTAGCTCTTGCTGACTAGATCCCTCTAGCTTTGGTCGTTTTGTAATCCGGTTCTATGTGTCTGTGCCTTGTCCCTGTGTAATTTGCCTCACTCATATTTGGTCTCCGTATGATTGAGGAGCCTGTTGGGGACCCAACTTATGTTTCATCTCTATAATATAATGAAACGCAGCTCTCCTGCGTTTTCCCAAAAAAAAAGAACATTGGCAATGGGTAGGTAAATATCTTTTTCACTGTTAACATATAATGTAGAATATAAATTAGCCTAACCTCCTCTTCTTCAAGGCCGCCATCAACTTCCTGCAAATCCTCCTGAATTTCCTTCTCGAATTCTTTGTACGCATCACTGCACAAGATTTTTAATAAATTGACATGATAATGTGAGTGTACAGACAACAGATAGCATTTTACTAACTGTAGATTACTGCAGATTTTGAACTTGACAGATGCACAGACACGAAATGGGCGTGGAAATGGCAATAAAATGACAGTTTAGAAATCAAACTCATTTATGCTATTAAACTATGCTGGCCAGCTGCTGCAAAGAGCCATGATCATAATACACGAGTCATGGCAACAGAATGTAAAATTGCCAAATGAACAGGACAATGCATTATGCATGACAAACGGGTAGGTCTGATAAAAATGGTTATGCATGAATGCTGAACATAATCCTGGCACGAGATACCCATTAAGGGCATGTTTGGTTCACCTTGCTAAATTTTAGCTAGCTAAAACTATTCTAGCTAATCTTGTGTGACTAGTGGGACTAAACTATTTTAGCTCCTTTTTAGTCAGTGTGTTTGGAAGTTTAGCTACTGAAGTGACTAAAGTTCAGCTGGCTAAAATTTAGCAAGGGGAACCAAACAGGCCCTAAAACTTACTTCATGTCAACTTTTTGAGGTTGGATACCACGTGCACGGAGATCTGCATCTCTGTTATCAAAGAAACCTTCAGGCAAGGATCCTTTTGCTAGAGCAGTTTCTGAACTCGGTTCATTGGGTTGCATGCCACTGCCAGTTTTGTTGTGATCAAAGAAGCCATCAGGGACACCTTTCACCTTTGTGTGAATGGAACTGGCAACATTTTGAGATGTACTAAGATCTTTTGGAACTGGAGTTGGAGCTTCATCTTCTCCATAGTCAAAAAAATTCCCTGGAAGGATTCCTTTGACACTGGTATTGCTTTGATCCCTTTCTTTGACATTTGATCCATCCTAACGGATGATTTATCAGTGCTTGCTCCTAAAGTCTTCGGTTGAATAACATCAACTTCATGGCGCACAGACATTCCCTCAGAACCAGTATCTAGAAATCAAAGATGTTATATGAGGGCATTGATGTTCACAAAACTGTTGAGTTTACTAAGGGCCCTAACAAATAGCCATTTTACAGGTAGAAAGCTATACAGGAAACACATCTGCGTTAGACATTGACATGACAAATGTACAGAAAAAACAGAATAACTACTGCAAGTCGAGTTTCTTTTTAACATGGTATCTGGGCAAGTATACATAGAGGTGACAAAAAAATAATGGAAGGCAAACACTGGACAAGTGGCAGAACAAAAGGAGGAATCAAATGTAAGCTCAAAAGAAAAATAAGAAATGTTTATTTCCATCATAATGATAATCCATGAGACATACACAACAGAAACATGACATGTAAAATAATATACGCAAATGCCTCTAGTTTCTCCCCCAAAAGTTTACACCCTATACCATCGAATGTTTGGACACATGCATGGAGTATTAGATATAGACTAAAAAATAACTAATTGCACAGATTGCGTCTACTTTATGAGACGAATCTTTTAAGCCTAATTTGTCCATGATTTGACAATAAAGTGCTACAGTAACACGTGCTAATGGTGGATTAATTAGGCTTAATAAATTTATCTCGCGGTTTATTGACCGATTCTGTAATTTATTTTTTTATTAGTACTCGAACAACCCATACGACATCCCTATGTGACACTCCAAAACTTTACACCCTGGAACTAAACAAGGCTGCAAGGGAGGTCATTAGGTATTCTCACCATCACTTTGCCTTTTAGTTCCCTGATTATCAAAAAAATTGGTAGGTAGTGTAGAAGATTTTTGTTTCTGAGACCCCAATGGTTGCTCTTGCTTGGCACTGTTGCCTCGATCCTGCACATGTTGCAGCCTTAGCAGCAGTTCAGAAGTAATTAAAAAAAGGCACCTTCAACTTCAAGAGCAAATACACTTTGAATGCAGTATATCAACGTGATTTCATAAGCCATAAGCTTATTCTTGGAGCAATAAAAGTATACTTAACTAATTGTGTCAACATAGAAATCATGTGCTTGCAGTTCAGATGAAATGTACGCTATCTGATAATAAATAGAAACTAAATTTGAACATTGCGTGGGTGGGGGGGGGGGGGTGCTATAATGGTTTACAAAAATGCTACAAGTGTTTCAGATCAAACAAACAAAACTAATCAAAACAACAAAAGCATCAAATATGTATCTATACTATAAAGGAGCGAACAAATTGAAAAATAGAGCTTGGCCTTTGTGAGGGCATCCTTGCAAGGGGCTCCAAACGAGATGACTAGGGGAAGCATGAGCTTCTTGATACCTCGGTAAAAATACTAGAGTCATCAACGCGAGTTTGCATCTCTATCATCCTTTTAGCATCCACATTTATATTATATACATTGGTTGTGTGCTTAGGGCACTCACAATGCAGACTCTATCATAGAGTCTAAAGTCATTTATTACCTCGAACAATGTGGACTTAGAGTCTAAATAAGACTTGGAGTCTTATTTTTTCTACCTCTTTCTTCAATAAATATGCTGCCACATCAGCAAAATACCATAAATAATATGTAATTAATTGTCTTGGACTCTATGATAGAGTCTTGCATTGTGAGTGCCCTTAGTTTTCTAACTTTGTTTGATTGGCTAGTTGATAGATTGCAACCTAGCATGCATAACTCCTTTTGCGGTAGAGATAGTAACACACCTGGCAAAATCTTAGTTGCACATCTGGATATATTATTTATTGCATAGATTATATATTAAGGAAACACAAAGAGGAGTACCAAGACATGATAGATATTCTCCTGATGTAATTTTGGTCTTCGCACTATGATATCAAGGGAATAACTCCATTTATTTCTTTTCTTGGACACTAATTGGGTAAGGTTCATTGCAAAAACAAAAGGTAAATGTAAGGCTCCTCTACGTATAATTTATAACTTCCTGGTAGGTCCGTGCATCCTGATTTCGTTCGTTTCATTATTACCATGCTTGATTATTTGATGAATTGTTTTCTCATAAAATGTCTAATTCAGGTAAGAACCGGAGAACAATTTATATAGATGCTACGTTTGCGAGGACATCCACTGCCTGTCAGGTTCCAACAGAAATGCTATAGCAAAACATTAAGTGTACATTAACAATATTCACAATTTATTTATTACCATTGTGTTAATATATATACACACTATTTATATATTCATATTTTTTTCTTTTTATTCAAAACTTGAATGGATGAAAGACAACTCCAACCATCGGAACACCTCAAAGCAATTCAAGAGCAACTGGTAGGATTTCTTGAGGAGATCATATATACAGGTGGAGAATTGCATCTGTTTTTTGATTGCCAATCAAGTATAGCAAGATGGCAGGCTTTAGGTATTCAGTGGCTGCAGCAAGGTGATATAGTGCAAAAGTTACAGCATCAGAAAAGCACTTTTCAAGGGCCCTATTTCATGGATTTATTCATGTTAGCTACTTGGTCTATTTGGAAGGAGAGAAATGATTTCATCTTCAATGGGAGGCCTCCTTCTTTGTCGAAATGGAAGCAGTTATTCAAGAGTGAAGTTGTTCTTCATCTCCACCGACTTCCAGCTTACAAACATAGTTTAATAATGAATTGGACCCAAGCGTTCTAATTTTGGTTTAGTTGCTTTGGCCTCTAGCATGTTTGTATTTATTCCTTTTTGCTTTAGGTCTTTTTGTACAGGCAAGCTAGGTAAGTGGCTTAGCTTCTGATTAGCTTCCTGCTAATATTTTGTTATGTTTCTGTAACTATCTTTTGGTATTTATATATTCCTGGGGAGCATTGCTCCACAGTTTTCCTAAAAAAAAATACTATGAAGGACATATATGTCTTTCGGTAGATAGAAAAGTGTTGACAATCAAAATTGTCTATTTTATGAAGTCATAGAAGTGTAAGCCGAACCACATCAATAATAGGATTGATGAATTATAATGATCTCAAGCTCTTGTTAGTTTATGTATAGTTTCATATATAAGCTTTTGAAATATATGTATTACTTGCATATATATATATGGACGCGTTTCTTTTACACGTGCGTGTAATTACTCTCATCTCTATATCTCTAGATTTAAGGTGTATATGACCGGACGAAATGTATATAGACAAAGTATATAATCATACTAGACCATCTAGAGTGATATGTATGTTAAGTATGCATACATACATAGAGTATATGATTATACTTATTGTATATAATATAGTAGTAGTATTTTAGTAATATATTTAAAATATAATTTTTTTTGAAAAATTTTCGCGTGGTAAGATCTAGATTATCTTAATATAAGTATATAAACATACTCAAACCGATAAACAAGTATGAATACATACACAATGTAGTTTATTGAAGATGAGAGTAACTACACGTACGTGTACAAAGGAATTTCCCTATATATATATATATATATATATATATATATATATATATAATGCATACTCGAACAGGAACTTGTGTATATAAACGTACAGTATTAGTAGCGTAGAATACATATACAAAAAATTATTTGAAGTGAACAAGAATTGAATAGAAAGGAAACCATAAAATAAAAGGAAAGCAGGAAAAGGAAAAAAAAAGAGAGACTTCCTGTCCCAGTAACTAACACCAAAGACTAAATGTGTACACTCCAGACGTGGGCTAAACCATTTAGTCTTAGTGTTACAAACCGGAACTAGAGATTTTCTTTAGTTCCGGTTGTCTGACTTAGGACTAAAGGCCTTTATTAGTTTCAAATCTGCAGTCCTGGTCTAAAAACCGAGACTAAAAGGTTTTTTCAATCGGTACTGTAGGTCGATTATCTTCCAATATAGAGATATAATATGTATATATATATATATATACATAATAAAAGGTATGTACTTATAAATATCAAAACGACCTATATATAAATTAAAACAGAGGGAGTAGCTAATAGTTGGTCCACTAAGCGTCTAAGCTTCATGACTATAACTGTTAATTTCAGCCGATATAGATAGACCTGAGCTAATAACTGCCTATAATACCTTTTGCCAGTATCTAGATAGTTTCTTTAATTTTATACTTTTGTTACTACTCAAACAAGCTGAATGATGCATTGCGCTCTCACCGTACATTATAATTCCTCTATTCTAGATGTTGTTTAACTTTTTTTTTACATGTAGTTTTTGCTGGGCATTTGGGTATACAATATGTCTAGATATATCACTGCTGCAGGATTAGGCATTAGCACCGGTCGGGAACGGTCTGTTGCCCCGGTTCCCGAGCCGGTGCTGCCCTTCTGGGACTAAAGGCCCACCCTTTAGTCCCAGTTCGGGGAACCGGGGCTAAAGCCCTCCCCTTTAACACGGGTCCTGCCAGGGCTGTTACGTTGCAGGAACCCTTTAACAACGGTTGGTATTACCAACCGGTGTTAAAGGGTTTATTTTTTTTTATTCACTTCTTCGGTTCTGTTTATTGTTTTTTAGACGCCGCGTGTAGATGCTTTTGAGGACGCGACATTCCTCCATCGTGTGGTTGGATTTTGGATGCAGTTGGCATGGCCCTTTCAACGTCTTGTTGCAGTCTTCCTGGTAGTCCCGCCGCCCATTGGGACGCTTGACCGTATTCACCTCGTGGTCGTGGTCGCGGGGGCGCTTGCCTCTGAAGTCATCGCGATTGTCACGCCGCCTGTCCCAACCTTCTCTGTGGTCGTGGTTGTCGGGGCGACGATGGCTCCTGTTGTCGAAACGACCACGACTTTCGTCTCGTCGAAGAGGCTGGTCGGGACCTCTCGCATCGTCCCGGATGAGTTTTTCTGCGTCGTCGGCGTCGGCATAATTTTTAGCCGTGGCAAGGAGCTCGGCCATCGTCGTTGGCCTTTTGCACAGTAGCTTGTTCCTCAGTGCTTCGTGGAAGCGTAGCCCTTTGATGAAGGCAGATATGGCCTCGTCGTGGGAAATTTTCAGGATCTTAAGACGCATATCCGAGAATTGTCGGATGTAATCGCGCAGAGGCTCGTTTTTCCTGTCCCTTATCCTCTCGAGGTCGTACTTGTTCCCAGGCTGCTCGTAGGTAGCGATGAAATTGTCAATAAATGCTTGGCGCAGTTCTTCCCAGGAATCGAAAGAGTCTTCAGGCAGGCCCAGGAGCCATTGATGACCAGCCTAGTCGAGGACGACTGGGAAGTAGTTGGCCATGACGTGCTCATCTCCTGCTGCTGAGCGGACTGCAATCTCATAGAGAGTGATCCAGTTTTCTGGGTTTTCCTTGCCGTCGTATTTTTTGAGTTTCTCGAGCTTAAAATTACGGGGCCACACGACCTGGCGAAGGTGTGAGGAAAACTGTCTCAGGCCCGGAGGACCGTGCGTGGCATCGTACTCGATGCGACGCAGGTTTTCGTGCACCGCTCTCTCCGTGGCGCGCCTGTTCATGCGGTCCCGGGCGTCCTTGGGAGGGATGTTGTATCGAAGATCCCTGTCCTGGTTCACTTCCTGACCACGCCCACGATTCTGCTCGCGGTAGCCGCCGGCGTCCCGACCACCGTTGTCACGCCGTGAGCCCTTTCGGCGATTGTCGGGGGAACGGCTACGGTGGTGCTC
Source organism: Sorghum bicolor (assembly GCF_000003195.3). NCBI lineage: Eukaryota > Viridiplantae > Streptophyta > Magnoliopsida > Poales > Poaceae > Sorghum > Sorghum bicolor. Next base: position 10,646,507 of record NC_012879.2, on the reverse strand, counting down.
GCTGGGTTGTGGTGAGGTCCGGCTGCGATGAGTCTGGTCGGAGGAGACCTCTGCGTACGAGATAGCTTGGACCCTTTTAAGCAAGGTGGCTGTCTGTCCCATCACGGCGATCAGATGCGCGCGTACACTGGATCGGACACCCTGGCACTCGGGAGTATCAGGGAGTCGATCTAGGTTTGCCATGGCAACAGCCACGTTAGCACTTGGCGTTTTGTAGACTTGCTGATCCCTGACCATGTCAAAAGCGTCGTTGAGGTTATGCGGCGGGAATTGTCGTTCCTCGTCCGCGCGTCATCGGGCGCGGTCGGCAATACGTTGCTCGCGGAGCTGCCTCTGCTCATCTGTCTCTCCATCGACGACCGGTTCATCGCCGCTGACATTGAAGGCGAGGTCTCCTCGCCGGGGTGGAAAGACCGGGAAGCGAGAGAAACTCGGAGGATACGGTGGTAAATCCAGGTCGTAGTCTTTGTCTTCGGAGTTTATAACTTCGGTGGGAACGGATCCAGTGCTGGAGTTTGTGCTGGAAGCCTGGCCGTCCCGTAGTTCTCGGATCGTCACCATGTTGACGTAGTGACGGGCTGGTCGACCACTCCGTTTTGGCAACCAACCAGCCTCGTTGAAAAGGGATTGGATGTGCCGTGAATAGTGGACGGCTGAGTTGTTTAACCCGTAAGGAGAACCTTGATCTGGGTCAGCCTTGAGTTCAACGGACCGTCCTGAGGGGGTGGAGGTTATCGTCAGAGACGTTCCCAGCCGTTCGTGTGTGACGACACGAGTTGGCCGGCAGGAGTTGAAAAAGTCCGTTGGCGCGGCTTGATCAGACTGGCGCGAGATCCCATCCATTAATCGGGAAGCTTCGAGAAGCTTGAGATCGGCGCGATCAAGGACTCGAAAGAGATCCGAGCCATCGACCTTCTTTCCCTTGTAACGAGGAAGCGGTGGTCGAGTGCTCGGTGTCAGTGCGGTCGGAGCTGATGCCACCGTGATCCTAGATCGGATCTAGGTTTCTTCCGAAGCCGTGGTCGTGAGGCCGCCGCCGTGAGTCGTCCACGTAATCTGGCCGACAGTGAACGTGAGGCCTTCAGGCACGGCCGCGGAAGCTGGAACGATGACCATCTTGTTCGCCAGAAAAGCTGTACGCACACCCCCTACCTAGCGCGCCACTGTCGACGAAAGCTGGTCGGCAGTCTACCTTGGGGTATACCCACAGTAGTAGTTTATCGGTAGACGGTGCGCAAGCTACGAACTCGACAGTGACGCAAGACACGGACAAGCTTTTTATCTAGGTTCGGCCGCCGTGTGGGCGTAATACCTACGTCCTGCGTCTTGTTGTATTGATTTGTGTTGAGAGAATAATCTGTCCCCAGGGGGGTCCCTTGCCCCTCCTTATATAGTCCGGAGGGCTGGGTTACAGATCTGAAAACTAATCCTAGTCGGTTACAATTGCCATAGATAGTTCAATATCAATACCTATTCTAACCGACTAGAATCTTGCTTGATCTCCACGTCTTGTTTCCTTGCGCGAAACTCCGAGCAGTCGGATCAAGCCTCGAACTCGTCTCGTAATGGGCCAAGCCTCCTGGCCCAAGTCTAGCCGTAAGGGTATAGGGGTTTATACCCTCACAGTGTCGAAGGTGAAAACGTCTGTGACGGCTTTCCAAACTAACTCCTTGTCACGATCAGAGACAAAATTGATCTCAGGAGCACCTCGCTTCTCTCTCCATTCACGAGCACTGATCGGTATTTGATCTCTCACAAGATATCCACAGTGACTAACATATTTATTTGCATGCTCACGAAGTGGTCTGCCTGTAGCTATCTCAAACTCAGAGATTACATAGCGGCCCTCCAACGGCTTCTTTGGCCCTCGTGGAGGTACGCTTCTCCCCGTAGAGGTCGATCCAGAAGGCTACACGTAGATATAAAAACAAAAATACTAAATTAATAACCAAGTAATAAGTCTAAAACCTAATGTAAGAGATGCATTAATTATATATGTTTACATTTACATATACATCGCCAGTATTTTCTTCTTGTTGCACGAGAAGTTGTTGCTCAGGCGCATTGCCCTCTTGTTGCTCAGGGGCATTGCCCTCTTGTTGCTCAGTTGGATTGCCTTGCATGATCTCGTGGTAATCAATAAAGTACTGACTACTGTCGTCGATCATATTTTGAATGGCAGCTTCCATATAATCAGGATCATCATGAGGACGGTCAGCCATTTCTATGTCTGCAACCATACATATATATATATATTCTATATAAGATAAGAAATACACTAGAATAATATACTAAAAAACAATACTAGAATAATAGTACAAACAATAATATATACAAAACACTACTAGAATAAATTTGTGGGTAAACACTACTAGAATATATATTAGAGACTTATATACTACTACTAGTACTACTACAAATGAAAGTGTTGGAGTGCTCTAAAAATAATACTAGAATCTTTTAAGCCAAGTACTACATTAGAATAAAAAACAATACTAGAATAATATAGTACAAATAATAATATATACAAAACCCTACTAGAATAAATTTGGTGGCTAAACACTACTAGAATATATATTAGAGACTTATATACTACTACTAGTACTACTACAAATGAAAGTGTTGGAGTGCTCTAAAAATAATACTAGAATCTTTTAAGCCAAGTAATACACTAGAATAATATACTAAAAACAATACTAGAATAATATAGTAGAAACAATAATATATACAAAACCCTACTAGAATAAATTTGGTGGCTAAACACTACTAGAATATATATTAGAGACTTATATACTACTACTACTACAAATAAAAGTGTTGGAGTGCTCTAAAAATAATACTAGAATCTTTTAAGCCAAGTAATACATTAGAATAATATACTAAAAAACAATACTAGAATAATAGTACAAAGAATAATATATACAAAACACAAGAAAATAAAATATGATACAAGAATAATATACAACAAATATATACTAAAAAATACTACTACAAATAATATATTCAAAAAATAATACATACATACAAAAAACTATAATTCATAATATACTAGAATAATATATTAAAAAAATAATACTACAAATCAAAACACCATATATATATATATGTATACATATATATACAATATATACATACATATATATATATAATATATATATATATGTATGTGTGTGTATATATATGTATATATATATATATGGTCTAATGTATATAAATACTTAATTAATCAATGGAGAGATGCATGGCGTTCTCGATCTATACATAGCACACACAGCCGGCTGGGAGAGGAGATCGATGAGACGACGGTTGGCCGGCGCTGGTGCCCTCCGGCGGCGGCGCTAGTGGAGGGCCGCGGCGGAGCTGGTGGAGGGCCGCGGCGACGCTGGTAGAGGCCGCGGCGGCGCTGGAAGAAGGACGCGGCGGCGCTGGGAGTTGAAACGGCGCGACGGCGGTGAAGACGACGAACGTCGCGGCGCTGGAGACGAAGACGAAGGTAACTGCTCAGATCCAGGACGCCAGCGGCTTATATAGGGGCGCACCCTTTAGCACCGGTCCGTGGTTGGAACCGGTGCTAAAGGGTCTATAACACCGGCTGGTAACACGCGCCGGTGTTAAAGGGTGACCCTTTAGCACCGGCTCAGGTTACCAGCCGGTGCTAAAGAGTCCCTTTAGCACCGGTGCCATCCACGGACCGGTGATAAAGGGTCCTGCGCGCGCTAGAGCGGGCTCCTGAAATTTTCAGGGCCCTTTAGCACCGGTTCCCACTATGGGCCGGTTCTAAAGGCCCTGTTTTTTAGTTTAGGGTTTTTAAAGTGTTTATATATACAGTTTATATTATAAATTGTATAGTAAATTAAATATTTTGTATAATATTTTTTAAACAGTGACATATATTGTAATTTTTTTTATTGTACACATGAAAATTTTTAACCTTAAATATCTTGCTGTATTTTTATAATTTGTAATAATTTTGTAAGAAATGTTTAGTATTTTGTTAATGCAAAAACATATTATTCCAATAAATTTACAAAAACTATATCCAATCAACTGGAAATCTATTTTCACATCATATTGACGTTAAACTTTTTATTTTTGTTATTGATTACACGGAATGCTAGTAGGTTATAGTTTTCATCAAATAAAAAATCTATTTATCATATAAAAATATATAAAAAGTTGTTAACTTAAACTTTCTCAAATGGAAAAGTTGTGTATATAAAAAGTTTAGATCTTGATGATATCTAACAACCTGGTGTTCAAAATTGTTTCATTTTAAGTAATTTAGTTTGTCATTTTACCAAGTTTGACCAAAACTCGTCTTGGATTTTATAGAAATTTGATTAGGATTGGCTCAAAATTATCCAAATGTAAAAATGGACAATATATAAAATGTAGATCTTGATGATCTCTAACAACTTTATATTCAAAATTATTTCATTTGAAGTCATCAAATGGGCCATTTGATCAAGTTTGACCAAAGTCAAAGCATTGGTTTTTATAAAAACACCGTTTGACCGAACCCTAGATGGTCTCAAATGGAAAAGTCATTAATACAAAGTTTGTTACACTCATCAAGTTCTACATTTTGTCTAATGGTCAACTTTCCATTTGGAAAAGTTTGAACCACTGAATTTTGAATTTTCAGAGAATTCATAGCCACGCAGCGGTTTCGGAACCCTAGATGGTCTCGAATGGAAAAGTCATGAATACTAATATTGTTCCACTCATCCAAATCTACATTTCATATATAGACCATTTTTGGATTTGAGAAAGTTTTGGAAAGGTGTAGTTGAAAATCCACAATTGACACATATAGTTTCATATAGTTTGTGTGAGATTCAAGAATTGGTGGGTATTGTTAACTTAAACTTTCTCAAACGGAAGAGTTGTGTATATAAAAAGTTTAGATCTTGATGATATCTAACAACCTGGTGTTGAAAATTGTTTCATTTTAAGTAATTTAGTTTGTCATTTGACCAAGTTTGACCAAAACTCGTCTTGGATTTTATAGAAATGTGATTAGAATTGGCTCAAAATTATCCAAATGTAAAAATGAACAATATATAAAATGTAGATATTGATGATCTCTATCAACTTTATATTCAAAATTATTTCATTTGAAGTCATCAAATGGGCCATTTGATCAAGTTTGACCAAAGTCAAAGCATTGGTTTTTACAAAATCACCGTTTGACCGAACCCTAGATGGTCTCAAATGGAAAAGTCATTAATACAAAGTTTGTCACACTCATCAAGTTTCTACATTTTGTCTAATGGTCAACTTTCCATTTGGAAAAGTTTGAACCACTGAATTTTGAATTTTCAAAGAATTCATAGCCACGCAGCGGTTTTAGAACCCTAGATGGTCTCGAATGGAAAAGTCATGAATACCAATATTGTTCCACTCATCAAAATCTACATTTCATATATAGACCATTTTTGCATTTGAGAAAGTTTTGGAAAGGTGTAGTTAAAAATCCACAATTGGCACATATAGTTTTATATAGTTTGTGTGAGATTCAAGAATTGGTGGATATTGTTAACTTAAACTTTCTCAAATGGAAAAGTTGTGTATATAAAAAGTTTAGATCTTGATGATATCTAACAACTTGGTGTTCAAAATTTTTTCATTTTAAGTAATTTAGTTTGTCATTTGAACAAGTTTGACCAAAACCCGTCTTGGATTTTATAGAAATGTGATTAGGATTGGCTCAAAATTATCCAAATTCTCAGAATTCTTACATTTCTCAGAATTCGTACATTTTACAACACATAATATTAAACATGACTTTATGTTAAGCCGACACAACAGTGAACTTCTTCTTGACGTATGACCCTTGGTTATGATTCTGCCGTAACCATGGAGTATCCTCATTGTTTAACAGAATGCTTAGGTCTTTGTTGACTATGAAGGGCGGAATTCGATCATCCCTTTCGTAATCGCCTGACATGTCTGACATGTTCTCAATTCCGACAATGTTTCTTTTTCCAGAAAGGACAATGTGGCGCTTTGGCTCATTGATGATTGAGTGGTCATCATTTTTTCCTCTCTTTGGTTTCGTAGACATATCTTTGACATAGAACACCTGACTCACGTCCGCAGCAAGGACGAATGGTTCGTCTTTGAACCCACTATTGTTAAGGTCCACGGTTGTCATCCCATACTCCTTGTCGACTGTTACCCCACCTCCGGTCATCTTCACCCATTGGCACCGGAACAAAGGAACTTTAAAATTAGCTGCATAGACTAGTTCCCATATGTCTTCTATGCGTCCATAATATGTTTGTCTGTTAATATTTGGATCCGTGGCATCCACGCGTACACCACTATTTTGGTTGGTGCTCCTTTTATCTTGGCCAACTGTGTAAAATGTGTTACCATTTATCTCGTACCCTTTGTACGTGAGGACATGCCATGATGGTTGCCTGGCCAACAAATAAAGCTGCTCATCAATGTTTTCATCACCTTGACATTTTTTGCGCAACCAATCGCCAAAAGTTTCCATGTGCTGACGCATTATCCAAGCTTCATTCTTCCCGGGCCACTGGGACCGTAGAAAATCTTTGTGTACCTCAACATATGGTTCCACCAATGAGGAGTTCTGGAGAACTGTGTAGTGTGCTTTATTGAAGTAATCGTCTCACGTACCAATATATGTTTTCTTCCCAAGTGTTCCCTTTCCGCTGAGTCTGCCCTCGTGTCGAGATTCAGGAATGCCAATTGGGTCAAGGTCTGGAATAAAATCAACACAGAACTCTATGACCTCCTCTGTTCCGTAGCCCTTGGCAATGCTTCCTTCTGGTCGGGAACGACATTGGACATATTTCTTTAGGACACCCATGAATCTCTCGAAGGGGAACATGTTGTGTAGGAACACAAGATCAAGGTCTTCATAACAATGTGTGCATGCATTATATCCCTTGTTTGACTGGCCTGAAAGATTACTCAGAGCTGGCCAATCATTGATTGTTACAAACAGCAATGCTCGCAGGTCAAAGTGCTCTTGTTTGTACTCATCCCACACGCGAACTCCTGGTTTGCTCCATAAAAGTTGAAGTTCCTCAACTAATGGCCTTAGGTAGACATCTATGTCATTGCCAGGTTGCTTCGGTCCTTGGATAAGCACCGGCATCATAATAAACTTCCGCTTCATGCATAGCAATGGAGGAAGGTTGTAGATACATAGAGTAACTGGCCAAGTGCTGTGACTACTGCTCTGCTCACCGAAAGGATTCATACCATCTGTACTTAATGCGAACCGCAAGTTTCTAGCATCATCTGCAAAATCTGGGAATTCTCTGTCTATCGCTCTCCACTGGGATCCATCGGCAGGGTGTCTCAGCATATTGTCTATCTTACGGTCTTCTTTATGCCACCGCAACAACTTTGCATTGTCCTTATTTCTGAACAGACGTTTTAATCATGGTATTATAGGGGCGTACCACATAACTTTGGCAGGAATTTTCTTCCTATGACGTTCTTCACCCTCAACATCGCCAGGATCATCTCGTCTAATCTTATACCGTGATGCCTTACATACTGGACATGCATCCAAATTCTCGTATTCCTCCCCACGGTAGAGGATGCAGTCATTAGGACATGCGTGTATCTTCTGGATTTCTAATCCCAAAGGGCAGACAACCTGTTTTGCTTCATACGTAGTGGTGGGCAATTCGTTGCCTTTCGGAAGCATCTTTTTTATGATCTTCAATTACTGCCCAAATGTCTTGTCAGATGTACCATTCTTTGCCTTCCATTGCAGCAATTCTAGTGTGGTACCCAGCTTTTTTTGCCCCTCTTCAGTGGTGGGATATAGCGATTTCCTGTGGTCCTCTAGCATGCGCTCGAACTTGGCTTTCTCTTTATCACTTTCACATTCTCTTTGTGCATCACGGATGGCATCACCAAAAGCATCATCGCCCCGATCATCTTCTGCCGCTACCTCTTCTTCATTATCTCCCCCCATTGCAACATCATTGAAGCCACCGTACTGAGCAATAATATTGGCATGGACCAATAATTCTTCTTCTTCACCTTCATCCATTATAATCCTGCTTTCTCCATGTTTGGTCCAACAAATATAGTTTGGTACGAAACCAGACTTTAATAAGTGTGAATGAAGAGTTCTTGAGTTAGAATATTCCGTCAAATTCTTGCACACGGCACATGGACAGCACATGAAACCGTCCCTCTTATTTGCCTCGGCCACACTTAAGAAATAGTGCACGCCATTAATGAACTCTTCGGAGCGCCGATCGGCATTATACATCCAATTATGTGTTACCATCTGCATTAAATATAACATATATATTATGAAAACCATGCACACATATAGTTTCTCATCTTATTGCACAACATGTCTAAGATACATAATTGATTAATTCAGGAAAGTTTGGCTACAACTTGTAGAATATACGCCCCTTGTTTACTCCCTCTTTCGACACTTTGTACTCCATCAAAATCTTCTGCCCACACTTGCCACAAGTAATGAGAGGGAGTTCCGGACGGTATCGCTTTTGAACCCGTTGAGAGACCGAAGACCCAGTCACGGTTGCCATCTACTATCCATACTCAATTTTTAAACAATTATAAATTCCACATTTACTAGTAAACATGTATGATACAATGGACATTATGTAGTAATAAAAATAAATCAAGTGATATTAACAAACCAATTAATTTGAACTATCCTACTTTCTAAGATCATAAAAAGATATAATTCATTCTTGCAAACTACATTAATACTAGGTCAACCATGAAATATGATATATATATATATATATATATATATATATATATATATATATATATATATATATATATATATATATATATATATATATATATATATATATATATATATGTGGATACTAATTCATGTGAATGATTCAAAATAACAAAGTGGATTTGAGCTAAAAATGATGGGAACATCACAAGCCAAAAACAACATGAAAAAGACAAGAAAGGCTGAAGTTAGTCACCTCGAAGCACGAAGAGACGATGACGGAGTCGAAGAAGATCAACGATGGGCGTTGGAGATGAAGAACAAATGAAGAACAAGCAAGAAGAAGCTCCAAGAACAACAATGGTGCTCTCGGTTTCAAATGGGCAGAGGGGAGGAGGGAGTCGGCCTATAAACCGGACCTTTAGCACCGGTTCAGGGCACAAACCGGTGCTAAAGGGTCACCCTTTAGCACCGGTTTGTGTTACAAACCGGTGCTAAAGGCTTTGCCTCGGCCCGTGGCACTGGCCGGTGCTAAAGGGTCCCTGCCCCAACAGCACCTATCAGTAGCCGTTGGGCAGGACCCTTTAGCACCGGTTCGTGTTACGAACCGGTGTTAAAGAGGCCTTTAACCTCGGGCCGCAAAAGGACCGAGGTTTTTGGCCATTTTGGATATCGACCAATGCCTCATTCTGTAGTAGTGTATTAAAAATAATGTATCTATAAAAGTTAAATTAAAACCTCTTGTAATTTGGAGAGTGAGTCCAGTGTATAAATATTTGTAAGCTGATTTTCCTTGAGATTACGCACCAGGAGTACCGCGTTGTTAGATGCCATAAACGCTCCACGGCCGCACTTCTTCGCTGGCATAGGTTCGGAGACCAATCAGGTTGGTACTGTGCTCCTGTATTGATCAAAGATGAGCGACCCGGAACGATGAAGATGCGCTGAATCATCAGTACGTTACTTTCGCTTCCATTAATGGGTATGCTCTCAAGTCTCAAGGGTCAAGGGTTTGATGGATCAATTACCCAAGTAAATTGATACTCTACTTTCCCTTCAAATGGCGCAGAAAATTAGCTGCCTACCACTACCAGTACCAGGCTATACCATAGCGCCATTGACTTCAGGTAATACTGCCGATTGGTCCTTGTTTCTCTGAGTTGAAAATGGCCTAAACCCAAGAATAAGACAAAAGGGTTTATTGGGACAGCTTAATGAATGTTGGTCGTCGTTTGTTTAGTATCTGTTCTCAGGTCTTTTGCCGAGTGTTTATCTGTGAGGTCATGCACACTGCAAAAGCGTCATACACATTTATTTGGTTTTGGGATCTAGAACTATTCACAACATAGATCCAATTTATATGAAAATCACTTTCTGGATATTTGTGTAATTAGTATATTTATGTACCAGCTATTATCTAACTAGTATAATGCCCGTGCTAACGCTACGGTGGTATTTTAAGGATGCACATAAAAACTACCAAATGGTATTTTTCCCATAGTTCAAGTTTCACTCGAGAAGCTAGAAGCTTCAGAAATCTCTCTTTCAAACTAAACCACGAAGGTTCAGTCAGCTTATGTGTTCTAAATCATATCTATCCATCACAAGTTAGATCACAAAGACTATCTATCATGAGTTAGATCACAAGACTTACCTCAGCAATCCTTGGGACAGCTCTGCCTTCTGCAATTTCAATAGTCATCAATGCGGTTGCTGGACCTGGTCACTTTTTAGTTTGTACTGAACACTTATGTTCCAAGAATGCAATAATAGTCACTCTGCAATATTGATGTACACTGACAAAGCATGGCTACAAAACACCTCTATACAGATTTTCACTATCAGATAAACAAATTCTTTACCTTGTCGAAGATGATATACAATCGTGCATTCATTGTTAAACAGAAAAATTAAAAGAAACCCAATGAAAGGTCATAAAAAATAAATGTAGAATAAAAACGCCAGGACATACATAGATGTCTAGTTTCTAGAAGGTCACACTGCAAATCATGGACATAATAAATTGTAACAAGTTATGCATGATTTGATCTCATCGGTGAAATTAATAACAGCACTGAAGGCATTCTTAGCCCCATCTGTGAATTTTATTAGCTTTTTAAAATGTTTCACTACTGCACTAAAAGCACCTGTGCTCTAATACAGGAAAAAAATAGAACCTAATTACATATTAGGAAAACAACACAAATTTATCTTCTTGCAGCAGCACCATCCTCCTTCCAGCCTCCAAATGCATCATTGGCCTACAAACGCACATATAAGTCAAATCTTGACATACAAGGCAAGAGCACACAGATTTGAAACAATTAATAGATTTTTGCATCATTTGACGCAGCTAGCACATATGTTATTTGTGTAAGCTATAAGATGTGCTAGAAACAAGCACTAAAACTGAAATCAGACAGAGCACATGTTTTCTAGTTTTTTAGCAGTAACATAGTGTATTAACTGTAGGCCAGGCTGCACAAAACAGGTTCCTAACCTGTTATATATAGCAGTGCTCAGTTAACCATACATTGTTGATTGGAGACATTAAAAAGAACCTAGGAAAATTCATCCGAATATGAGTTCACCTCAAGCAAGATTTTCATTCGTTCACAAGGAGCATGAACAGTATGTGACCTGTGCGAAAAAATAAATAAAGTAAATTAGAGCACGCAGACACACCAATGGTTGATCCAAGAGAATAGTTGTTAATTCATTCAGTGATCAAACTTTTAACTCTCACTTAAATAGTTCCAGTTTCTTCAAAATCTTTAATAGTTCCAAACTTTTTAACTCTCCAATGTTTTGTGATGTACGACACGTATATATTGTCAAGTAAGCTAAAATTGCCATCATCATTCAGCGATCAAATTACAGGCTACAGTGCACGTATGCAATGCAAGTTTTTTATGGACAGGTAGATCAAAATCTCAAATCATTACAACACAATTCTGATCGGCATCAAAGATATTTTGCAGACAGTGGTAAGTCCTAATTGTCCATAGGCAGCTCAGGAATCCTGATCGGCATCAAAGAAACAATACACCGATGTCCGCAAGCAGCTCAGAAATCCTGATCAGCATCAAATCGACATCAAAATGGTCAGTATTTGTTCAACTCCCCTCGTGCTCAAGAGCCTCCCCGATGCAGTGTGCAGCCTAGATAACACAGAAACTGCTATTTGTCGTCCTTGGTGGACATGAGCAGGCCCATCATCTTGTGCATGACGATGACGACCACCTTGTCGGCGAGGAGCAGAAGCAGGTACTTGGCGTAGACCGTAGACGTGCTTGACCCGCTTCCATCGCTGCATGTGCCGGTCACAGGTGATGGTCTCCCACAGCGACTCAAACCAGCCGACAAAGAGCGACTTGTCACAGAGCAGCGCCAGCGCGAGCCTACGGTCGAGCTTCTCCCTCTCGATCTCGCGGTACTCCTCGTCGGTCCGCTCCCAGGCCTCTATCTCCACCTTGACCTGCCGCAGCCGTAGCCGCCGGTGCTGCGCCCTCCGCGCCGGCTTCCGCTGCCTCTCCATCTCTCAGCGTGCTTCTCCAGATCCAGTGTTCTACACCGCCAATGATTTGCCGTATTCCACGGTTTTAGATCTCGTGCTTCTTCGTGGTCGCACGTGTTCAACACCGCCGCGTCCAAGCCGTGGGCGCCCCCGGCCTCACCAACTGCTCGTCGCTGGCCATCTCACGTCCGTCTACGGGTGGCTGCTGGTCAGGATGGCCTCCTTGGCCGCGCTCCCCTCATCTGTGTGGTGGCTGCTGGCCAGGATGGCCGACTTGGCCGCGGATCCTGCATGGGATGCGGGGCGCCGACTCCGGCCAAGATGGCTGCGGATCCTACGTGGGAAAAGCTGCACCAGTCGCGACCAGTGTTTTCTCGGAAGGGATCTCGTGAGGGGCGGCGTGAGGTGGTCGAGAGTTTGATGGAGGCTTCAAACTTTTATTTGTACGATCGATCCCGCGACGTGGCTGACGGAGGTTTGATTTGACGCGAGGTTGAGGGTGTGTAAGGTCGTGATCATACTTCTAATCTGAGCTGTTAAATCAATAGGACATGTGCTGTGAGTCGTTGATCTTGCAGGTGGGATTTGCCTGGAGAAGATTTCAATTATAGTATATATATATATATATA